>NW_027287000.1:70000-159568 GCF_022747635.1 Hetaerina americana | reverse complement strand
TAAAGCATGCTGGACCAGAATACAGCATATGGGACCAGAATCTAGTGGCATCGCAATGCGGGACCAGAATAAAAATGTGGGACTAGATGAAGCATGTGGGACCAGAATAAAGCATGTGCGATCTCTGAATAAAACATATGGGACCAGAATAAAGCATGTGGGACCAGAATCTAGTGGCATCGCAATGTGAGACAAGAATAAAAATGTGGGACCAGAATAAAGCATGTGGGACCAGAATAAAGCATGTATGATCGAATAAGCATGTGGCACCAGAATAAAGCATATAAGACCATTATAAAGCATGTGGGACCAGAATAAAGCATGTAGGACCAGAATAAAGCGCCCCGACCAACTGGGACCAGAATAAAGCATGCGGGACCAGAATAAAGCATGTGGGACCAGAATAAAGCATGTGGGATCAGAATAAAGCATGTGGGACCAGAATCTAGTGGCATCGCAATGCGGGACCAGAATAAAAATGTGGGACCAGAATAAAGCGTGCTGGACCAGAATAAAGCATGTACGGTCTGAATAAAGCATGTCGACCAGAACAAAGCATGTAAGACCAGTAAAAAATATGTGGGACCAGAATAAAGCATGCGGGACCAGAATAAAGTATGTACGATCTGAATAAAGCATGTGACACCAGAATAAAGCATATAAGAACAGTATAAAGCATGTGGGACCAGAATAAAGAATGTGGGACCAGAATAAAGCATGTGGGACCAGAATAAAGCATGTGGGACCAGAATAAAGCATGCCGTACAAGAATAAAGCGCCACCGAAAACTGGGATTAGAATAGTGCATGTGGGACCAGAATAAAGCATGTGGGACAAGAATAAAGCATGTACGATCAGAATAAAGCATATGGCACCAGAATAAAGCATATAAGACGAGTGTAAAGCATGTGGGACCAGAATAAAGCCCTTGGGACGAGAATCTAGTGGCATCACAATGCGGGACCAGAATAAAAATGTGGGACCAGAATAAAGCATTTGGGACCAGAATAAAGCATGCTGGACCAGAATAATGCATGTACGATCTGAATAAAGCATGTGGTACCAGAATAAAGCATATAAGACCAGTATAAAGAATTTAGGGACCAGAATAAAAATGTGGGACCAGAATAAAGCATGTGGGACCAGAATAAAGCATGCTGGACCAGAATACAGCATATGGGACCAGAATCTAGTGGCATCGCAATGCGGGACCAGATTAAAAATTTGGGAATAGATTAAGCATGTGGGACCAGAATAAAGCATGTGCGATCTGAATAAAACGTATCGGACCAGAATAAAGCATGTGGGACCAGAATCTAGTGGCATCGCAATGTGAGACAAGAATAAAAATGTGGGACCAGAATAAAGCATGTGGGACCAGAATAAAGCATGTATGATCTGAATAAAGCATGTGGCAACAGAATAAAGCATATAAGACCTTTATAAAGCATGTGGGACCAGAATAAAGCATGTAGGACCAGAATATAGCGCCCCGACCAACTGGGACCAGAATACAGCATGCGGGACGAGAATAAAGCATGTGTGACCAGAATAAAGCATGTGGGACCAGAATAAAGCATGTGGGACCAGAATCTAGTGGCATCGCAATGCGGGACCAGAATAAAAATGTGGGACCAGAATAAAGCACGCTGGACCAGAATAAAGCATGTACGGTCTGAATAAAGCATGTCGACCAGAATAAAGCATGTAAGACCAGTAAAAAATATGTGGACCAGAATAAAGCATGCGGGACCAGAATTAAGCGCCACGGCAAACTGGGACCAGAATAGAGCATGCGGGACCAGAATAAAGCATGTGGGACCAGAATAAAGCATGTGGGACCAGAATAAAGCATGTGGGACCATAATAAAGCATGTGGGACCAGAATAAAGCATGTGGGACCAGAATCTAGTGGCATCGCAATGCGGGACCAGAATAAAAATGTGGGGCCAGAATATAGCATGTAGGACAGAATAAAGCATGCTGGACCAGATTAAAGCATATGGGACCAGTATAAAGCATGCGGGACCTGAATAAAGCGGCACGGAAACTGGGACCAGAATAGAGCATGCGGGACCAGTATAAAGCATGTGGGACCAGAATAAATCTTGCTGGACCAGAATAAAGCATGTACAATCTGAATAAAGCATGTGGGACCAGAATAAAGCATGTGGAACCAGAATAAATCATGCTGGACCAGAAAAATGCATACTATATGGGACCAGTATAAAGCATGTGGGACCAGAATAAAGCATGCGGGACCTGAATAAAGCGCCACGGCAAACTGGGACCAGAATAGAGCATGCGGGACCAATATAAAGCATGTGGGACCAGAATAAAGCATGTGGGACCAGAATCTCGTGGCATCGCAATGCGGGACCAGAATAAAAATGTGGGACCAGAATAAAGCATATGGGACCAGTATAAAGCATGTTGGACCCGAATAAAGCATGCGTGACCTGAATAAAGCATGTCGGACCAGAATAAAGCATTTGGAAACAGAAAAAAGCATGTGGGACCAGAATAAAGCATGTGGGACCAGAATAAATCATGCTGGACCAGACTAAAGCATGTGGGAGCAGAATAAAGCATGCGGGACCTGAATAAAGTGCCACGGCAAAATGGGACCTGAAAAGAGCATGCGGGACCAGTATAAAGCATGTGGGACCAGAATAAAGCATGTGGGACCAGAATCTCGTGGCATCGCAATGCGGGACCAGGATAAAAATGTGGGACCAGAATAAAGCATGTGGGACCAGAATAAATCATGCTGGACTAGAATAAAGCAAGTTCGATTTGAATAAAGCATGTGGCACCAGAATAAAGCATATAAGACCAATATAAAGCATGTGGGACCAGAATAAAGCATGTGGGACCAGAATAAAGCATGTGGGACCAGAATAAAACATGCAGGACCAGAATTAAGCGCCACCGAAAACTGGGATTATTATACAGCATGTGGGACCAGAATAAAGAATGTGGGACAAGAATGAAGCAAGTGGGCCAGAATAAAGCATGTACGATCAGAATAAAGCATATGGCATCAGAATAAAGCAAATAAGACCAGAAAAAAGCATGTGGGACCAGAATAAAGCATGTGGGACCAGAATAAAGCGCAACGGCAAACTGGGACCAGAATAAAGCATGCGGGACCAGAATAAAGCATGTGGGACCAGAATAAAGCATGTGGGACCAGAATCTAGTGGAATCACAATGCGGGACCAGAATAAAATTGTGGGACCAGAATAGAGAATGTGGGACCAGAATAAAGCATGCTGGACCAGAATAAAGCCCTTGGGACGAGAATCTAGTGGCATCGCAATGCGGGACCAGAATAAAAATGTGGGACCAGAATAAAGCATATGGGACCAAAATAAAGCATGCTGGTCCAGAATAAAGCATGTACGATCTGAATAAAGCATGTAGTACCAGAATCAAGCATATAAGACCAGTATAAAGAATGTTGGGACCAGAATAAAAATGTGGGACCAGAATAAAGCATGTTGGACCAGATAAAGCATGTGGGACCAGAATCTAGTGGCATCGCAATGCGAGACCAGAATAAAAATGTGGGACCAGAATAAAGCATGTGGGACCAGATTAAAGCATGCTGGACCAGAATAAAGCATATGGGACCAGTATAAAGCATTTTGGACCAGAATAAAGCATGCTGGACCAGAATAATGCATGTACGATCTGAATAAAAAATGTGGTACCAGAATAAAGCAATATAAGACCAGTATAAAGAATTTAGGGACCAGAATAAAAATGTGGGACCAGAATAAAGCATGTGGGACCAGAATAAAGCATGCTGGACCAGAATACAGCATATGGGACCAGAATCTAGTGGCATCGCAATGCGGGACCAGAATAAAAATGTGGGACTAGATGAAGCATGTGGGACCAGAATAAAGCATGTGCGATCTGAATAAAACATATGGGACCAGAATAAAGCATGTGGGACCAGAATCTAGTGGCATCGCAATGTGAGACAAGAATAAAAATGTGGGACCAGAATAAAGCATGTGGGACCAGAATAAAGCATGTATGATCTGAATAAAGCATGTGGCACCAGAATAAAGCATATAAGACCATTATAAAGCATGTGGGACCAGAATAAAGCATGTAGGACCAGAATAAAGCGCCCCGACCAACTGGGACCAGAATAAAGCATGCGGGACCAGAATAAAGCATGTGGGATCAGAATAAAGCATGTGGGACCAGAATCTAGTGGCATCGCAATGCGGGACCAGAATAAAAATGTGGGACCAGAATAAAGCGTGCTGGACCAGAATAAAGCATGTACGGTCTGAATAAAGCATGTCGACCAGAACAAAGCATGTAAGACCAGTAAAAAATATGTGGGACCAGAATAAAGCATGCGGGACCAGAATTAAGCGCCACGGCTAACTGGGACCAGAATAGAGCATGCGGGACCAGAATAAAGCATGTGGGACCAGAATAAAGCATGTGGGACCAGAATAAAGCATGTGGGACCAGAATAAAGCATGTGGGACCAGAATCTAGTGGCATCGCAATGCGGGACCAGAATAAAAATGTTAGGCCAGAATAAAGCATGTAGGACCAGAATAAAGCATGCTGGACCAGAATAAAGCATATGGGACCAGTATAAAGCATGCGGGACCTGAATAAAGCGGCACGGAAACTGGGACCAGAATAGAGCATGCAGGACCAGTATAAAGCATGTGGGACCAGAATAAATCATGCTGGACCAGAATTAAGCATGTACAATCTGAATAAAGCATGTGGGACCAGAATAAAGCATGTGGGACCAGAATAAATCATGCTGGACCAGAATAATGCATACTATATGGGACCAGTATAAAGCATGTGGCACCAGAATAAAGCATGCGGGACAAGAATTAAGCGCCACGGCAAACTGGGACCAGAATAGAGCATGCGGGACCAGAATAAAGCATGTGGGACCAGAATAAAGCATGTGGGACCAGAATAAAGCATGTTGGACCAGAATAAAGCATGTGGGACCAGAATAAAGCATGTGGGACCAGAATCTCGTGGCATCGCAATGCGGGACCAGATTAAAAATGTGGGACCAGAATAAAGCATGTGGGACCAGAATAAAGCATGCTGGACCAGAATAAAGCATGTACGATCTGAATAAAGCATGTACGATCTGAATAAAGCATGTGGCCCCAGAATAAAGCATATAAGACCAGTATAAAGAATGTGGGACCAGAATGAGGTATGTGGGACCAGAATAAAGCATGTGGGACCAGAATAAAGCATGTGGGACCAGAATAAAGCATGCTGGACAAGAATAAAGCATATGGGACCAGTATAAAGCATGTTGGACCCGAATAAAGCATGCGTGACCTGAATAAAGCATGTCGAACCAGAATAAAGCATTTGGAAACAGAAAAAAGCATGTGGGACCAGAATAAAGCATGTGGGACCAGAATAAATCATGCTGGACCAGACTAAAGCATGTGGGAGCAGAATAAAGCATGCGGGACCTGAATAAAGAGCCACGGCAAAATGGGACCTGAATAGAGCATGCGGGACCAGTATAAAGCATGTGGGACCAGAATAAAGCATGTGGGACCAGAATCTCGTGGCATCGCAATGCGGGACCAGGATAAAAATGTGGGACCAGAATAAAGCATTTGGGACCAGAATAAATCATGCTGGTCTAGAATAAAGCAAGTTCGATTTGAATAAAGCATGTGGCACCAGAATAAAGCATATAAGACCAATATAAAGCATGTGGGACCAGAATAAAGCATGTGGGACCAGAATAAAGCATGTGGGACCAGAATAAAACATGCAGGACCAGAATTAAGCGCCACCGAAAACTGGGATTATTATACAGCATGTGGGACCAGAATAAAGAATGTGGGACAAGAATGAAGCAACTGGGCCAGAATAAAGCATGTACGATCAGAATAAAGCATATGGGTCAGAATAAAGCAAATAAGACCAGAATAAAGCATGTGGGACCAGAATAAAGCATTTGGGACCAGAATAAAGCGCAACGGCAAACTGGGACCAGAATAAAGCATGCGGGACCAGAATAAAGCATGTGGGACCAGAATAAAGCATGTGGGACCAGAATCTAGTGGAATCACAATGCGGGACCAGAATAAAATTGTGGGACCAGAATAAAGAATGTGGGACCAGAATAAAGCATGCTGGACCAGAATAAAGCCCTTGGGACGAGAATCTAGTGGCATCGCAATGCGGGACCAGAATAAAAATGTGGGACCAGAATAAAGCATATGGGACCAAAATAAAGCATGCTGGTCCAGAACAAAGCATGTACGATCTGAATAAAGCATGTAGTACCAGAATCATGCATATAAGACCAGTATAAAGAATGTTGGGACCAGAATAAAAATGTGGGACCAGAATAAAGCATGTTGGACCAGATAAAGCATGTGGGACCAGAATCTAGTGGCATCGCAATGCGAGACCAGAATAAAAATGTGGGACCAGAATAAAGCATGTGGGACCAGAATAAAGCATGCTGGACCAGAATAAAGCATATGGGACCAGTATAAAGCATTTTGGACCAGAATAAAGCATGCTGGACCAGAATAATGCATGTACGATCTGAATAAAAAATGTGGTACCAGAATAAAGCAATATAAGACCAGTATAAAGAATTTAGGGACCAGAATAAAAATGTGGGACCAGAATAAAGCATGTGGGACCAGAATAAAGCATGCTGGACCAGAATACAGCATATGGGACCAGAATCTAGTGGCATCGCAATGCGGGACCAGAATAAAAATGTGGGACTAGATTAAGCATGTGGGACCAGAATAAAGCATGTGCGATCTGAATAAAACATATGGGACCAGAATAAAGCATGTGGGACCAGAATCTAGTGGCATCGCAATGTGAGACAAGAATAAAAATGTGGGACCAGAATAAAGCATGTGGGACCAGAATAAAGCATGTATGATCTGAATAAAGCATGTGGCACCAGAATAAAGCATATAAGACCATTATAAAGCATGTGGGACCAGAATAAAGCATGTAGGACCAGAATAAAGCGCCCCGACCAACTGGGACCAGAATAAAGCATGCGGGACCAGAATAAAGCATGTGGGACCACAATAAAGCATGTGGGATCAGAATAAAGCATGTGGGACCAGAATCTAGTGGCATCGCAATGCGGGACCAGAATAAAAATGTGGGACCAGAATAAAGCGTGCTGGACCAGAATAAAGCATGTACGGTCTGAATAAAGCATGTCGACCAGAACAATGCATGTAAGACCAGTAAAAAATATGTGGGACCAGAATAAAGCATGCGGGACCAGAATTAAGCGCCACGGCAAACTGGGACCAGAATAGAGCATGCGGGACCAGAATAAAGCATGTGGGACCAGAATAAAGCATGTGGGACCAGAATAAAGCATGTGGGACCAGAATAAAGCATGTGGGACAGAAATCTAGTGGCATCGCAATGCGGGACCAGAATAAAAATGTTAGGCCAGAATAGGGCATGTAGGACCAGAATAAAGCATGCTGGACCAGAATAAAGCATATGGGACCAGTATAAAGCATGCGGGACCTGAATAAAGCGGCACGGAAACTGGGACCAGAATAGAGCATGCGGGACCAGTATAAAGCATGTGGGACAAGAATAAATCATGCTGGACCAGAATAAAGCATGTACAATCTGAATAAAGCATGTGGGACCAGAATAAAGCATGTGGGACCAGAATAAATCATGCTGGACCAGAATAATGCATACTATATGGGACCAGTATAAAGCATGTGGCACCAGAATAAAGCATGCGGGACCTGAATAAAGCGCCACGGCAAACTGGGACCAGAATAGAGCATGCGGGACCAGTATAAAGCATGTGGGACCAGAATAAAGCATGTGGGACCAGAATAAAGCATGTGGGACCAGAATCTCGTGGCATCGCAATGCGGGACCAGAATAAAAATGTGGGACCAGAATAAAGCATGTGGGACCAGAATAAAGCATGTGGGACCAGAATAAGGCATGTGGGACCAGAATAAAGCATGCTGGAGCAGAATAAAGCATATGGGACCAGTATAAAGCATGTTGGACCCGAATAAAGCATGCGTGACCTGAATCAAGCATGTCGGACCAGAATAAAGCATTTGGGAACAGAAAAAAGCATGTGGGACCAGAATAAAGCATGTGGGACCAGAATAAATCATGCTGGACCAGACTAAAGCATGTGGGACCAGAATTAAGCATGCGGGACCTGAATTAAGCGCCACGGCAAGCTGGGACCAGAATAGAGCATGCGGGACCAGTATAAAGCATGTGGGACCAGAATAAAGCAAGTGGGACCAGAATCTCGTGGCATCGCAATGCGGGACCAGGATAAAAATGTGGGACCAGAATAAAGCACGTGGGACCAGAATAAATCATGCTGGACCAGAATAAAGCATGTTCGATCTGAATAAAGCATGTGGCACCAGAATAAAGCATATAAGACCAATATAAAGCATGTGGGACCAGAATAAAGCATGTGGGACCAGAATAAAGCATGTGGGACCAGAATAAAACATGCAGGACCAGAATTAAGCGCCACCGAAAACTGGGATTAGAATACAGCATGTGGGACCAGAATAAAGCATGTGGGACAAGAATGAAGCAAGTGGGCCAGAATAAAGCATGTACGATCAGAATAAAGCATATGGCATCAGAATAAAGCATATAAGACCAGAATAAAACATGTGGGACCAGAATAAAGGATGTGGGACCAGAATAAAGCACAACGTTAAACTGGGACCAGAATAAAGCATGCGGGACCAGAATAAAGCATGTGGGACCAGAATAAAGCATGTGGGACCAGAATCTAGTGGAATCACAATGCGGGACCAGAATAAAATTGTGGGACCAGAATAAAGCATGTGGGACCAGAATAAAGCATGCTGGACCAGAATAAAGCCCTTGGGACGAGAATCCAGTGGCATCGCAATGCGGGACTAGAATAAAAATGTGGGACCAGAATAAAGCATATGGGACCAAAATAAAGCATGCTGGTCCAGAATAAAGCATGTTCGATCTGAATAAAGCATGTGGTACCAGAATCAAGCATATAAGACCAGTATAAAGAATGTTGGGACCAGAATAAATATTTGGGACCAGAATAAAGCATGTTGGACCAGATAAAGCATGTGGGACCAGAATCTAGTGGCATCGCAATGCGAGACCAGAATAAAAATGTGGGACCAGAATAAAGCATGTGGGACGAGAATAAAGCATGCTGGACCAGAATAAAGCATATGGGACCAGTATAAAGCATGTGGTACCAGAATAAAGCATGTTGGACCAGAATAAAGCATATGGGACCAGTATAAAGCATGTGGGACCAGATTAAAGCATGCGGGACCTGAATAAAGCGCCACGGCTAACTGGGAGCAGAATAGAGCATGCGGGACCAGTATAAAGCATGTGGGACCAGAATAAAATATGTGGGACCAGAATCTAGTGGCATCGCAATGCGGGACCAGAAAAAAAATATGGGACCAGAATAAAGCATGTGGGACCAGAATAAAGAATGCTGGACCAGAATAAAGCATGTACGATCTGAATAAAGCATGTGGCACCAGAATAAAGCATATAAGACCAGTATAAAGAATGTGGGACCAGAATAAAGCATGTGGGACCAGAATAAAGCATGTGGGACCAGAATAAAGCATGTAGGACTAGAATAAAACATGCTGGACCAGAGTAAAGCATATGGGACCAGTATAAAGCATGTGGGACCCGAATAAAGCATGCGGGACCTGAATAAAGCATGTGGGGCCAGAATAAAGCATTTGGGACCAGAATAAAGCATGTGGGACCAGAATAAAGCATGTGGGACCAGAATAAATCATGCTGGACCAGACTAAAGCATTTGGGACCAGAAGAAAGCATGCGGGACCTGAATAAAGCGCCACGGCAAACTGGGACCAGTATAAAGCATGTGGGACCAGAATCTCGTGGCATCGCAATGCGGGACCAGGATAAAATTGTGGGACCAGAATTAAGCATGTGGGACCAGAATAAAGCATGCTGGACCAGAATAAAGCATGTACGTCCTGAATAAAGCATGTACGATCTGAATAAAGCATGTGGCACCAGAATAAAGCATGTGGGACCAGAATAAAGCATGTCGGACCAGAATAAAGCATGCTGGACCAGATTTAAGCATATGGGACCAGTATAAAGCATATGGGACCCGAATGAAGCATGCGGGACCTGAATAAAGCATGTGGGACCAGAATATAGCATTTGGGACCAGAATAAAGCATGTGGGACCAGAATAAAGCATTTGGGACCAGAATAAATCATGCTGGACCAGACTTAAGCATGTGGGACCAGAATAAAGCATGCGGGACCTGAATAAAGCGCCACGGCAAATTGGGACCGAAATAGAGCATGCGGAACCAGGATAAAGCATGTGGGACCAGAATAAAGCATGTGGGACCAGAATCTCATTGCATCGCAATGCGGGACCAGGATAAAAATGTGGGACCATAATAAAGCATGTGGGACCAGAATAAAGCATGCTGGACCAGAATAAAGTATGTACGATCTGAATAAAGCATGTGGAACCAGAATAAAGCATATAAGAACAGTATAAAGCATGTGGGACCAGAATAAAGCATGTGGGACCAGAATAAAGCATGTGGGACCAGAATAAAGCATGTGGGACCAGAATAAAGCATGCCGTACAAGAATTAAGCGCCACCGAAAACTGGGATTAGAATAGTGCATGTGGGACCAGAATAAAGCATGTGGGACAAGAATAAAGCATGTACGATCAGAATAAAGCATATGGCACCAGAATAAAGCATATAAGACGAGTGTAAAGCATGTGGGACCAGAATAAAGCCCTTGGGACGAGAATCTAGTGGCATCACAATGCGGGACCAGAATAAAAATGTGGGACCAGAATAAAGCATTTGGGACCAGAATAAAGCATGCTGGACCAGAATAATGCATGTACGATCTGAATAAAGCATGTGGTACCAGAATAAAGCATATAAGACCAGTATAAAGAATTTAGGGACCAGAATAAAAATGTGGGACCAGAATAAAGCATGTGGGACCAGCATAAAGCATGCTGGACCAGAATACAGCATATGGGACCAGAATCTAGTGGCATCGCAATGCGGGACCAGATTAAAAATTTGGGAATAGATTAAGCATGTGGGACCAGAATAAAGCATGTGCGATCTGAATAAAACGTATCGGACCAGAATAAAGCATGTGGGACCAGAATCTAGTGGCATCGCAATGTGAGACAAGAATAAAAATGTGGGACCAGAATAAAGCATGTGGGACCAGAATTAAGCATGTATGATCTGAATAAAGCATGTGGCAACAGAATAAAGCATATAAGACCTTTATAAAGCATGTGGGACCAGAATAAAGCATGTAGGACCAGAATAAAGCGCCCCGACCAACTGGGACCAGAATACAGCATGCGGGACGAGAATAAAGCATGTGTGACCAGAATAAAGCATGAGGGACCAGAATAAAGCATGTGGGACCAGAATCTAGTGGCATCGCAATGCGGGACCAGAATAAAAATGTGGGACCAGAATAAAGCACGCTGGACCAGAATAAAGCATGTACGGTCTGAATAAAGCATGTCGACCAGAATAAAGCATGTAAGACCAGTAAAAAATATGTGGGACCAGAATAAAGCATGCGGGACCAGAATTAAGCGCCACGGCAAACTGGGACCAGAATAGAGCATGCGGGACCAGAATAAAGCATGTGGGACCAGAATAAAGCATGTGGGACCAGAATAAAGCATGTGGGACCATAATAAAGCATGTGGGACCAGAATAAAGCATGTGGGACCAGAATCTAGTGGCATCGCAATGCGGGACCAGAATAAAAATGTGGGGCCAGAATATAGCATGTAGGACCAGAATAAAGCATGCTGGACCAGATTAAAGCATATGGGACCAGTATAAAGCATGCGGGACCTGAATAAAGCGGCACGGAAACTGGGACCAGAATAGAGCATGCGGGACCAGTATAAAGCATGTGGGACCAGAATAAATCTTGCTGGACCAGAATAAAGCATGTACAATCTGAATAAAGCATGTGGGACCAGAATAAAGCATGTGGAACCAGAATAAATCATGCTGGACCAGAAAAATGCATACTATATGGGACCAGTATAAAGCATGTGGGACCAGAATAAAGCATGCGGGACCTGAATAAAGCGCCACGGCAAACTGGGACCAGAATAGAGCATGCGGGACCAATATAAAGCATGTGGGACCAGAATAAAGCATGTGGGACCAGAATCTCGTGGCATCGCAATGCGGGACCAGAATAAAAATGTGGGACCAGAATAAAGCATATAAGACCAGTATAAAGAATGTGGGACCAGAATGAGGTATGTGGGACCAGAATAAAGCATGTGGGACCAGAATAAAGCATGTGGGACCAGAATAAAGCATGCTGGACCAGAATAAAGCATATGGGACCAGTATAAAGCATGTTGGACCCGAATAAAGCATGCGTGACCTGAATAAAGCATGTCGGACCAGAATAAAGCATTTGGAAACAGAAAAAAGCATGTGGGACCAGAATAAAGCATGTGGGACCAGAATAAATCATGCTGGACCAGACTAAAGCATGTGGGAGCAGAATAAAGCATGCGGGACCTGAATAAAGTTCCACGGCAAAATGGGACCTGAAAAGAGCATGCGGGACCAGTATAAAGCATGTGGGACCAGAATAAAGCATGTGGGACCAGAATCTCGTGGCATCGCAATGCGGGACCAGGATAAAAATGTGGGACCAGAATAAAGCATGTGGGACCAGAATAAATCATGCTGGACTAGAATAAAGCAAGTTCGATTTGAATAAAGCATGTGGCACCAGAATAAAGCATATAAGACCAATATAAAGCATGTGGGACCAGAATAAAGCATGTGGGACCAGAATAAAGCATGTGGGACCAGAATAAAACATGCAGGACCAGAATTAAGCGCCACCGAAAACTGGGATTATTATACAGCATGTGGGACCAGAATAAAGAATGTGGGACAAGAATGAAGCAAGTGGGCCAGAATAAAGCATGTACGATCAGAATAAAGCATATGGCATCAGAATAAAGCAAATAAGACCAGAAAAAAGCATGTGGGACCAGAATAAAGCATGTGGGACCAGAATAAAGCGCAACGGCAAACTGGGACCAGAATAAAGCATGCGGGACCAGAATAAAGCATGTGGGACCAGAATAAAGCATGTGGGACCAGAATCTAGTGGAATCACAATGCGGGACCAGAATAAAATTGTGGGACCAGAATAGAGAATGTGGGACCAGAATAAAGCATGCTGGACCAGAATAAAGCCCTTGGGACGAGAATCTAGTGGCATCGCAATGCGGGACCAGAATAAAAATGTGGGACCAGAATAAAGCATATGGGACCAAAATAAAGCATGCTGGTCCAGAATAAAGCATGTACGATCTGAATAAAGCATGTAGTACCAGAATCAAGCATATAAGACCAGTATAAAGAATGTTGGGACCAGAATAAAAATGTGGGACCAGAATAAAGCATGTTGGACCAGATAAAGCATGTGGGACCAGAATCTAGTGGCATCGCAATGCGAGACCAGAATAAAAATGTGGACCAGAATAAAGCATGTGGGACCAGATTAAAGCATGCTGGACCAGAATAAAGCATATGGGACCAGTATAAAGCATTTTGGACCAGAATAAAGCATGCTGGACCAGAATAATGCATGTACGATCTGAATAAAAAATGTGGTACCAGAATAAAGCAATATAAGACCAGTATAAAGAATTTAGGGACCAGAATAAAAATATAGGACCAGAATAAAGCATGTGGGACCAGAATAAAGCATGCTGGACCAGAATACAGCATATGGGACCAGAATCTAGTGGCATCGCAATGCGGGACCAGAATAAAAATGTGGGACTAGATGAAGCATGTGGGACCAGAATAAAGCATGTGCGATCTGAATAAAACATATGGGACCAGAATAAAGCATGTGGGACCAGAATCTAGTGGCATCGCAATGTGAGACAAGAATAAAAATGTGGGACCAGAATAAAGCATGTGGGACCAGAATAAAGCATGTATGATCTGAATAAAGCATGTGGCACCAGAATAAAGCATATAAGACCATTATAAAGCATGTGGGACCAGAATAAAGCATGTAGGACCAGAATAAAGCGCCCCGACCAACTGGGACCAGAATAAAGCATGCGGGACCAGAATAAAGCATGTGGGACCAGAATAAAGCATGTGGGATCAGAATAAAGCATGTGGGACCAGAATCTAGTGGCATCGCAATGCGGGACCAGAATAAAAATGTGGGACCAGAATAAAGCGTGCTGGACCAGAATAAAGCATGTACGGTCTGAATAAAGCATGTCGACCAGAACAAAGCATGTAAGACCAGTAAAAAATATGTGGGACCAGAATAAAGCATGCGGGACCAGAATTAAGCGCCACGGCTAACTGGGACCAGAATAGAGCATGCGGGACCAGAATAAAGCATGTGGGACCAGAATAAAGCATGTGGGACCAGAATAAAGCATGTGGGACCAGAATAAAGCATGTGGGACCAGAATCTAGTGGCATCGCAATGCGGGACCAGAATAAAAATGTTAGGCCAGAATAAAGCATGTAGGACCAGAATAAAGCATGCTGGACCAGAATAAAGCATATGGGACCAGTATAAAGCATGCGGGACCTGAATAAAGCGGCACGGAAACTGGGACCAGAATAGAGCATGCAGGACCAGTATAAAGCATGTGGGACCAGAATAAATCATGCTGGACCAGAATTAAGCATGTACAATCTGAATAAAGCATGTGGGACCAGAATAAAGCATGTGGGACCAGAATAAATCATGCTGGACCAGAATAATGCATACTATATGGGACCAGTATAAAGCATGTGGCACCAGAATAAAGCATGCGGGACCTGAATAAAGCGCCACGGCAAACTGGGACTAGAATAGAGCATGCGGGACCAGTATAAAGCATGTGGGACCAGAATAAAGCATGTGGGACCAGAATAAGGCATGTGGGACCAGAATCTCGTGGTATCGCAATGCGGGACCAGAATAAAAATGTGGGACCAGAATAAAGCATGTGGGACCAGAATAAAGCATGCTTGACCAGAATAAAGCATGTACGATCTGAATAAAGCATGTGGCACCAGAATTAAGCATATAAGACCAGTATAAAGAATGCGGGACCAGAATAAGGCATTTGGGACCAGAATAAAGCATGTGGGAACAGAATAAGGCATGTGGGACCAGAATAAAGCATGCTGGACCAGAATAAAGCATATGGGAACAGAAAAAAGCATGTGGGACCAGAATAAAGCATGTGGGACCAGAATAAATCATGCTGGACCAGACTGAAGCATGTGGGACCAGAATAAAGCATGCGGGACCTGAATTAAGCGCCACGGCAAGCTGGGACCAGAATAGAGCATGCGGGACCAGTATAAAGCATGTGGGACCAGAATAAAGCAAGTGGGACCAGAATCTCGTGGCATCGCAATGCGGGACCAGGATAAAAATGTGGGACCAGAATAAAGCATGTTCGATCTGAATAAAGCATGTGGCACCAGAATAAAGCATCTAAGACCAATATAAAGCATGTGGGACCAGAATAAAGCATGTGGGACCAGAATAAAGCATGTGGGACCAGAATAAAACATGCAGGACCAGAATTAAGCGCCACCGAAAACTGGGATTAGAATACAGCATGTGGGACCAGAATAAAGCATGTGGGACAAGAATGAAGCAAGTGGGCCAGAATAAAGCATGTACGATCAGAATAAAGCATATGGCATCAGAATAAAGCATATAAGACCAGAATAAAACATGTGGGACCAGAATAAAGGATGTGGGACCAGAATAAAGCACAACGTTAAACTGGGACCAGAATAAAGCATGCGGGACCAGAATAAAGCATGTGGGACCAGAATAAAGCATGTGGGACCAGAATCTAGTGGAATCACAATGCGGGACCAGAATAAAATTGTGGGACCAGAATAAAGCATGTGGGACCAGAATAAAGCATGCTGGACCAGAATAAAGCCCTTGGGACGAGAATCCAGTGGCATCGCAATGCGGGACCAGAATAAAAATGTGGGACCAGAATAAAGCATATGGGACCAAAATAAAGCATGCTGGTCCAGAATAAAGCATTTTCGATCTGAATAAAGCATGTGGTACCAGAATCAAGCATATAAGACCAGTATAAAGAATGTTGGGACCAGAATAAATATTTGGGACCAGAATAAAGCATGTTGGACCAGTTAAAGCATGTGGGACCAGAATCTAGTGGCATCGCAATGCGAGACCAGAATAAAAATGTGGGACCAGAATAAAGCATGTGGGACGAGAATAAAGCATGCTGGACCAGAATAAAGCATATGGGACCAGTATAAAGCATGTGGTACCAGAATAAAGCATGTTGGACCAGAATAAAGCATATGGGACCAGTATAAAGCATGTGGGACCAGACTAAAGCATGCGGGACCTGAATAAAGCGCCACGACTAATTGGGAGCAGAATAGAGCATGCGGGACCAGTATAAAGCATGTGGGACCAGAATAAAATATGTGGGACCAGAATCTAGTGGCATCGCAATGCGGGACCAGAAAAAAAATATGGGACCAGAATAAAGCATGTGGGACCAGAATAAAGAATGCTGGACCAGAATAAAGCATGTACAATCTGAATAAAGCATGTGGCACCAGAATAAAGCATATAAGACCAGTATAAAGAATGTGGGACCAGAATAAAGCATGTGGGACCAGAATAAAGCATGTGGGACCAGAATAAAGCATGTGGGACTAGAATAAAACATGCTGGACCAGAATAAAGCATATGGGACCAGTATAAAGCATGTGGGACCCGAATAAAGCATGCGGGACCTGAATAAAGCATGTGGGGCCAGAATAAAGCATTTGGGACCAGAATAAAGCATGTGGGACCAGAATAAAGCATGTGGGACCAGAATAAATCATGCTGGACCAGACTAAAGCATTTGGGACCAGAAGAAAGCATGCGGGACCTGAATAAAGCGCCACGGCAAACATGAACCAGTATAAAGCATGTCGGACCAGAATAAAGCATGTGGGACCAGAATCTCGTGGCATCGCAATGCGGGACCAGGATAAAAATGTGGGACCAGAATAAAGCATGTGGGACCAGAATAAAGCATGCTGGACCAGAATAAAGCATGTTCGATCTGAATAAAGCATGTGGCACCAGAATAAAGCATATAAAACCAGTATAAAGCATGTGAGACCAGAATAAAGCATGTGGGACCAGAATAAAGCATGCAGGTCAAGAATTAAGCGCCACCGAAAAATGAATTAGAATATAGCATGTGGGACCAGAATAAAGCATGTGGGACAAGAATGAAGCATGTGGACCAGAATAAAGCATGTAGGATCAGAATAAAGCATATGTCATCAGAATAAACCATATAAGACCAGTATAAAGCATGTGGGACCAGAATAAACATGTGGGGCCAGAATAAAGCGCAACGGCAAACTGGGACCAGAATAAAGCATGCGGGACCAGAATAAAGAATGTGGGACCGGAATAAAGCATGTGGGACCAGAATCTAGTGGAATCGCAATGCGGGACCAGAATAAAAATGTGGGACCAGAATAAAGCATGCTGGACCAGAATAAAGCCCTTGGGACGAGAATCTAGTGGCTTCGCAATGCGGGACCAGAATAAAAATGTGGGACCAGAATAAATCATGTGGGACCAGAATAAAGCATGCTGGTCCAGAATAAAGCATGTACGATCTGAATAAAGCATGTAGTACCAGAATCAAGCATATAAGACCAGTATAAAGAATGTTGGGACCAGAATAAAAATGTGGGACCAGAATAAAGCATGTTGGACCAGAATAAAGCATGTGGGACCAGAATAAAGCATGTGGGACCAGAATCTAGTGGCATCGCAATGCGAGACCAGAATAAAAATGTGGGACCAGTATAAAGCATGTGGTACCAGAATAAAGCATGCTGGACCAGAATAAAGCATATGGGACCAGTATAAAGCATTGGGGACCAGACTTAAGCATGCGGGACCTGAATAAAGCGCCACGGCTAACTGGGAGCAGAATAGAGCATGCGGGACCAGTATAATGCATGTGGGACCAGAATAAAGCATGTGGGACCAGAATCTAGTGGCATCGCAATGCGGGACCAGAATAAAAATGTGGGACCAGAATAAAGCATGTGGGACCAGAATAAAGCATGTGGGACCAGAATAAAGCACGTAAGATCTGAATAAAGCATGTGGCACCAGAATAAAGCATATTAGACCAGTATAAAACATGTGGGACCAGAATAAAGCATGCTGGACCTGAATAAAGCGCCACCGCAAACTGGGACCAGAATAAAGCATGCGGGACCTGAATAAAGCGCCACCGCAAACTGGGACCAGAATAAAGCATGTTGGACCTGAATAAAGCGCCACCGCAAACTGGGACCAGAATAAAGCATGCGGGACCTGAATAAAGCGCCACCGCAAACTGGGACCAGAATAAAGCATGCGGGACCTGAATAAAGCGCCACCGCAAACTTGGACCAGAATAGAGCATGTGGGACCAGAATAAAGCATGTGGGACCAGAATAAAGCACGTAAGATCTGAATAAAGCATGTGGCACCAGAATAAAGCATATAAGACCAGTATAAAGCATGTGGGACCAGAATAAAGCATGCTGGACCTGAATAAAGCGCCACCGCAAACTGGGACCAGAATAAAGCATGCGGGACCTGAATAAAGCGCCACCGCAAACTGGGACCAGAATAAAGCATGTTGGACCTGAATAAAGCGCCACCGCAAACTGGGACCAGAATAAAGCATGCGGGACCTGAATAAAGCGCCACCGCAAACAGGGACCAGAATAAAGCATGCGGGACCTGAATAAAGCGCTACCGCAAACTGGGACCAGAATAGAGCATGTGGGACCAGAGTAAAGCATGTGGGACCAGAATCTAGTGGCATCGCAATGCGGGACTAGAATAAAGCTTGTGGGACCAGAATAAAGCGTGGGTGACCAGAATAAAGCACCACGTCAATGCGGGACCAGAATCAATCCCCACCGCAATGCATTTCTTAAGAAATATTATCTGCAGCTGAGAGAAAATCATCACTGAAGAGAAAATGTTTTTCGAAAAAATGGGAAATATAAACAATAAAGATAGTCCGGTTCCCGTCATTCGGTTCTGATAATTCCCGTCATTCACAATTTGTCGTGTGCAATTGTAAACGCCACCCCAATATGGGACCAGAATAAAGCATGTTGGTCCAGAATAAAGCATGCGGGACAAAAATAAAGCGTTACCGCAATGCGGGACCAGAATCAATCCCAACCGCATGTGGGACCAGAATCAAATTCCACCGCAATGCATTGCCGAAGATATGTAATCTGCTGCTGAGAAAAAATCTTTGCTGAAGAGAAATTTTTTTTCGAAAAAATGGGAAATATAAGCAATCAAGATAGTCTAATTATTGCTGAAGGGAAAATGTTTTTCGAAAAAATGGGAAATATAAACATTAAGGATATTTCGGTTCACGTTGCTCGATTCCGATAATTCCCGTCGATCACAATTTGTCACGTCGTTCACAAATGAAAGCGCCACTTTTTTTGCAGGCTTTTCGATTCCTATTCTTCGATTGTAAGAAAACCCTTATTTGTTTAATTTCAAGAAACCCTAATTTTTTTATTTATATGGAGAGCGTATTTTTACTAATGACGATTAATTAATTATGCAAAGTAATTAAAATACGAACGATTTTAAATCTGTATCCCACAGACAACGAGTGAAGAGGAAGCCTGTTTTTCTAAAAACTGGCGACCACTGAATACTGCCAAAGAGGGCCCATTATTACCGCTAGGGATGCCACAAAAAATTTTTATTTGTTCTTATCAGCTTAATTTCCTTTGCTTTGCTTATTTTTCTTAACGTAAATTTCCCCCCCATATTAATGAACAGCTACACTTTCGTTTTCGTTCTTCTCTGAAGAGTCCCGGATGGGCTCCTACCAGTGGAAAGCCGCCTGGAATACTCTCAGAGAGAAGGGGCAACAGGACACCATTCGCCTGCTCTGCTCATTTCCCCTCTTTCTCCCACCTTTTTCCCTTTCATGATGGCCCCTCGGTCAATTGCCTCTTCAAGGCGGGCCGTGGGACCCGACACCCTTTCAGGGCCCCCAGATCCTCTACGGATCAACCCCATCGCCCCTTTTTGGCGAATATCCCCCTGGCTTGGCGCCGGATCCTTCATATCCGAAGCCGTATCAAAGACCCCCTCCCCCTGGTGCACTGCCGGATCCCTTCTGGACCGGCAGCTTAAGCACCAGATTTCCCTCTACCCCTGGTGCACTACCAGGTTCCTTCTGGACCGGTAGTCTGAGCACCAAGCTATCCCCGACCCCTAGTGCATCGCCAGGTCCCTTCCGGGCCGGTGAATTGAGCACCAGGTTGCCCTCGCTTCCCCCGAATCGCCGGCGCTTCACGCCCGATCGGTTGTGGATAAATTTATTCTCCCCCCTCCTCCCCGGCCCCCTCAGGTGCCCGGGGGACACCCTCCGTCGACTCCCGTGAGGACCGACGCAGAGCGGGTGATTCAAACGGCGTGCGCTCCTCCAACACCCGTTTTTCCCGCTTTTTCACCTGTCCCATCGGTAATTTCACCCTCGATGCGCTTCCCGCCCGATGAAATTACCGTATAATCCTCCCCTGATCGTAATACTTGGAGAAAGACTTAATATTTCACAATTACGACAGAAAAAAAACCCGAAAACGTTCAAATCTCCTCCCGGTCCCGCCCAGAAGGGTCGAGAAGTGTGGTAGTGTGCCCTCGGCGCCACTTCTTGCCGGCTGGCTGAACTTATTCAAGGCGGAGGCCGCCGCACGTTTCAAAATTTGAAAAATTTAAATATTCGTTCCGCGGCCCCTCAGTCCGCGGGAAAGGCTCCCCGTGCCCCCCTGGTTACTTTTGGCCATTGTTTATATCCTACGAAATTTTTAAAGCCCCCAAAAGGACCATTTTTCCCGTCCTAAAAGGACGATTTAACTTCATTCCCATCCACGGCCATTAAGACCGCGGAAAAGCGCCCTCCAACTCCCCCTCATATATTAACCACCCCCAATGCCCCCACGTCCCCCCCGTAAAAACGGTCAGGCGGGGGCCGCGAAAAAAGCCCCGGAATCACCGGGTGCCAAAACCTCCGCCCCCCCCGTCCTCCTCTCGCACTTTGCGAAGGAGGAAAGCCGAGGCATCAGAGCCCGGCTCCCCCTCCTCCCCCCGCCCCCCCTACATCACCCGGCGCGGCGCCCGGATGCGATTCACCGTGAAGGACGCGCCGTCCTCGTCCATTTATACGTTATGGCTCTCCTATTTCTTCTAATGTATCTTCTCCTTCTTTACCTTCTCGTGTCCGAAAGATCCCCTTAGAGATCTTTTCCCCCCTTTCGGACGTCACCTATTCCCCTCCTCATTCCCGCTCTTCCTCTCCTCCCTCCCCATCCCTCGACGACTTCACGACGCCCCCGGATTCATCCTCGGCCAGACGTCCAGCGTTGGTTTCCCCCACCCGACATTCCCCAGACAGCCCCTATCCCCCAGATGACTGATAGGGTCACGACGCATCTCCTGACCGGCACCACGGTGTCCGCCAGGAGAGTCGATAACCAACTTGTGGTTTTCTTCCCCGTGGCGGATAGCTTAGGTTGCACCGAGCCCGGATGCTCCACGTCATTCCGAGCTTCTGCGTGGACGGCAACGAGTAGAAGCCTGCTGAGGCACCTCAAGGAGCAACACGGCCTGACACTGACATCCGTCAACGCCTGCTCCATCTGCGGCAAGACTATCGGCCGCAAACCATCCACGCACCCTTGCTTGAAGGGAGGAACCAGCAAGGAAGCAAAGGAAACTGGAGCACCTCGGTATCGGTGCGATGAATGCACCTTTGCATGTCCTACTCGTCGCGGACTAGCAAACCACAAGTCGACCTACAAAAGACCTCCCCCCTTGATTGTCCCACTTCAGGAGGCAATCGAGGAAACTGTTAGATGCGCAACACCGCCCAACGTGACCGAGTTGCAACCTTCCGATCCGACAGCAGAACCGGCCGAACACCCGGAGCCGGAACCGCCTCCCGTGACCGATGAGAACGATATCCCGTCACCGCCGCCTAGAGATGAAGAACATCCGCCACCAGCAGAAGCAGCAGAAGACCTGGTAGCCCCAGGACCTGTCGGGCCCACAGGAGGACCGAAGGAGAAACTGTGGCTCGACCGATTGGCCAATACATCTGCCCATTCATGGGAAACATTCGAGGTCGTAGTAGAGGAACTGGTGGCCAGCATCCAGGCGGAGAGGAAGAGGGAGGCAAAGGAAGCCGACGCAAGGGAAGCACCTCGGCTACGAAACGTAGCGCATAAACCACTGACCAGACGCAGACAAGTACCAGACTACGACGCAAAAAAGGCGTCAGACCTAAAGAAACTTTTCAGGAGATCCCCAGGAGGGCAGTTGAGTGCATCCTTTCTGAGAAGTCTCCCTATTGTGACATACCAGCGGAGGAGGAGGAAAAACATTTCCGCCAATTCTACGGGGATGCCGGGATGAGGGGCTTCGAAGACACGGATGACGATTCGGTCTACCGTCGTACGAAGAGGAACGGGAAGAAGCTGCTCCTCGAACGGATCATTCCTGAAGAGGTGACGAGACACATGTCTAGAACCCCCCCGCGGGTAGGGGGATAGAGAATACTCCCGCAGTATCCCTGCTTGTCGTAAGAGGCGACTAAAAGGGCGGGGAGAAAACCCCGAAATCAAACCCCAAGCCAGCAAGGGATGCGTCCGGACAGTGCTGTGGATCCACTGTCTGTGAGCGGCCATACCATCTGGCCTGCGATCCGCCCAGGTGTTTGCCGTGCCTGGAGACCCGTAAGGGAGAGAAGGGGATCCTGGAGGGTTAGCTTTCTGGTTCCCAGCAGGGTGTCGGATGCCCTGTATGGACCGGGGATTGATACCCCTCTTCGGCCCCGGATTTCGTGTAAACGGGAGGCCGGGAGCTAGGCACTCCCGGTCAATCGGCTTCCGTCGCGTTTTCGCTCCGGTGGCGAGTGCCAAGGTTGTGGGGGTCTGCGTAGGGAGGTCGGAGATGTAAGGGTTTTGGTGGGCCCTTGTATCGAAGATCCACCCCGAAACAGACAACCACTCCTGAAGCGCTATATCCCTCGCGTTAGCCCTGGCGACCGCTCCGGTTTGGCGGAGCGGCGTCCCGAATGTGTGGCTCCGTGGTGGGTGGGGAGGCCGAGGGACGAATTATTAATTATTATGGAGGAAAAACCCTTTCCACCAACAAAAAGATCCCGTCCGGACTCGGGCGGGGGAGATCAATGCATAGGTGCTTGCAAGCGGTACCTCATAATGTCATGTGCTAAGGAAGGTGAGACCTTGAAAAAGGTCTCTCCTTTCCTTATACGGAGAGTTTTGTCGCAGATAGTACCTGGGGACCCAAAGAGCGTCAAGAAACTAAGGGACGGTACTCTGCTTATAGAGACAAATAATGAAAAACAAAGCGAAAAATTATTGGCAATGGGAATGCTCCATGACATTCCGGTAAAAGTGGAGGTGCACCGCACTCTCAACACTTGTCGGGGAGTCATCAGCCATTATGACCTCCTCTATGTCGACGTCGACGAAATCAAGAGAGAAATGTTCTCTCAGGGAGTGACGGATTGTCGTCGACTAACGACAAGGCGCAACGGCGAGAACATTAACACCACGTCCGTGATTTTGACGTTCGCACGTGATAGGCTGCCCGACAAGGTATTCATTGGATATGAATCGGTCCCAGTAAGGCCGTTCATTCCTAATCCCGTGCGTTGTTTTCAGTGCCAACGTTTCGGCCACTTCGCGTCGCGCTGCGAGGGCAAGGCAACCTGCCCGCGCTGTGGCAAGGACGCGCACGAGGATAGAGAGTGCTCCTCGGAAGCTCTTTGCGTCAATTGCGAGGGTACACATCCAGTGTACTCCCGTGATTGTCCAAAGATGAAAGAGGAAAGAAAGATCATGGAGATAAAGACGCTGGAAAAGATACCGTATTTGGAAGCGAGGAGAAAGTACAGGGCACTCGTCGCCCCGACGTTCTCCCGGTCCTTTGCTTCCGTCGCGTCTATCCCATTGCCAAAGTGCACCATCGCCACGCAAACTGACGCCCCTCAAGTCACCGCTTTGGACACGCGAAGCAGAAAACAGAAGAGCACCAAAGAGACAAAGAGTAAGGTGGACAATGCGCCACCTACTCCGGTGGGCCCTTCGAAGAAGAGCCCACCACCAAAAACCACCAAGGGGAACACGACGTTACGGCGTGAGAAGACACCTTCCCCTACACCTCCCGCAAAACCAGGGAGGCCGGAGGTTCTGGAGGACCAGAGTATCTCGGTAGTAGTAGTTTTGAGGGGAGGCGACCGACAGCTAAGGTCATTTGCGCCATAGGGGAAAGACAGGAAAGGATGAAGGGTGGAGAGAAACCCGGCGTCGGCATTAGCCTACTCTTTACGAAAGGCGCCAAGGGGTCCGCGGCTTAACGTCCCATCCGACGGACGGCGTACTCACTCAAAGTGCCCTCCACAAAGCACCTCAAGTAGGGATCGAGATACCTCTGAAAAATATTCAACACCGCCGGGATTTGAACCCGCGCCCTCAGGGTGGGAAGCCAGTACGTTAGCCCCCGCACCATCTTGATCCCCGAGTATCTCGGATACGGAGGTCCTGGCAACCGAGTGGAGGAGGAAACATCGCTTTAAGCGATGATTTCTTAAAGACCGGTCATCTCCCAAAGTTTAAAACACATTTAATCCTTTATTTATTTATTTTAATTATAATTAATTTTAATGGCCTTTTTACTGCAGTGGAACTGCAACGGTTTTTATCGGCACAAGGAGGAGCTGGCCGGTTTAACGGACGCTTTTGATCCCTTCTTCATCTGTCTGCAAGAGACACATTTTAAGGCGACAGACAAGGGTGTTTTAAAGGGGTGCACTGTTTTCAGACTAGACGACACGAGTGGTCAACGCGCCCAAGGAGGAGTGGCAGTTGCGATTCGTGAGGCCCTTTACACCTCCCGAGTCCAACTGAACACCCCATTCCAGGCAGTGGCTGTCACAGTGCATACCCCAGAGACGATGACGTTATGCAACGTCTATCTGCCGGAGGGTGCACCGGTAACTCGTTTTAACTTGGAAGCCCTTGTCCGTCAGCTACCTCGGCCATTTATTTTGATGGGCGATTTTAATGCCCATGACCCACTATGGGGAGGCCCATCCACCCCAAGCAATAGGAGAGGGCGAATTTTATCGAATTTTATTGAGGATTTTAATTTGTTTTTATTAAATAGCGGGGAAAAAACTCGCTTCAACAGCTTCAATGGGGAATTTTCAGCAATAGATCTTGCCATATGCTCGAGAAGCCTAGCCCCGAAGCTGAAGATGAACGTCCACAACGATCTCTGTGGGAGTGACCACTTTCCTCTTCTACTCGAGAAAGTAGATCGTTCGCCAAACACCTTCAGACCTCCAGAAAACTGGCGTATCAGCCGTGCCGACTGGTCGCTTTTTAAGAATATTTTTCATTTTAAACACGACGCAAGTCTCGACGCGTTGCAAAATGTCGAGACACTGACTTCAACGCTCGTAGCCGCAGCTACCGAAAGTGTTCCTCGCACGTCCGGCACCCTTCATCGGGCACCCGTCCCTTGGTGGAACGAGGACTGCGACAGGGCGATCCGGACGAGGAAAAAAGCGTTGAATATTTTTAAGAAATACCCCACGGCAACAAACCTGGCAGCCTACCGCCACCTACGAGCGCGAGCCCGGAAGGCGGTGAAGCAGGCCAAGAGGGCATCCTGGATAGAGTATGTCGCTACCATTAACCAGAGAACCCCCCTTGCGCAGGTATGGGAGAAAGTCAAAAAAATCTCTGGGTCCAAGGGCTCCTTCGTCATCTCGCCACTGCTTGTTGCTGGACGGGTGGTGACTTCACCCCCAGAAATAAGCGATACTTTCGCCCAGCAGTTCGCGGCCAGCAGCAGTGATGAACTATATGACGCCAACTTCGCAAACTTCAAGAGGCAATGTGAGAGAGTCCCTCTCAATTTTGGCGAAGCTGGAAATCCTGCAGCATACAACGAGCCATTCTCGCCATGGGAACTAGAGTCCTCTATCATGGACTCCCATAACACCTCACCGGGAATGGATCAGATCCACAACGCCTTTCTTCGGAATATTCCGAAGTCAGCGTTGGGGGAGGTCCTCAATACCCTCAACCAATTGTGGATTGAGGGTAGTTTTCCGAATTCCTGGCGGGAGTCCCTGGTGATACCCGTTCCGAAACAGGGTAAGAACAAGAGCGACCCGAACAGCTATCGGCCCATCTCTCTCACCAGTTGCCTGTGCAAGGTGATGGAAAGAATGGTTAACCGACGTCTCGTCTGGTGCCTGGAGAGACAACACCTCCTCTCCGACGCTCAGTGCGGCTTCCGGCGTGAGAGGTCCACGACAGATCATCTGGTGCGCACTGACAATTTCATCCAGGAAGCCTTTCTGTTACGCCAACACGTCGTAGCAGTCTTCTTCGACCTCGAGAAGGCCTACGACAGTGTGTGGCGACGAAAGATTTTAAACACGTTGCACAAGTGGGGTTTTAAGGGCAATATGGCCATATTTATAAAAAATTTTTTAACAAACCGCCTTTTTAGAGTAAGGACGGGCAATCATTTATCCCGATCCTACACTCAGGAGAACGGCGTACCTCAGGGATCAGTCCTGAGCGTGACGTTGTTCGCCATCGCAATCAACGACGTAACGGAATGCATCAATGCCCCGGTGATGGTATCGCTATTTGTTGACGACCTGGCTATTTTCTGCCGCTCTACAAGACTGGCATACGCCTCCAGGCAAGCCCAGGTCACCTTGAACAAACTGGGAGAGTGGTCGCGAAGGAACGGGTTTCGCTTCTCCACGGAGAAAACGAAATGTGTTCATTTCCACCGTCTTCGCGGACAGCACACACCACCGACCTTATGCCTTCTGGGCAGAAATCTCCCATTTGTCGAGTCCATTCGCTTTCTCGGCATGATCCTGGACGAAAAACTAAATTGGCGGGAGCATATACGGGTATTACGGGAGAGGTGTCGCCAGACCCTAAATATCCTAAGGTTTGTGACCCACTCCAAATGGGGAGCAGATCGCTCTACCATGCTTTTATTATATCGAGGCTTGGTCCGTTCGAAGCTGGACTACGGGTCCATAATATACTCGTCAGGACGAGAGTCCTATTTGAAACCCCTGACGTGTGTCCACAATGCCGGGATACGTTTGGCCACTGGGGCATTTAGAACCAGCCCAGTCCCCAGCCTACTTGCTGACGCAGGTGAACCCTCGTTAGCAACCCGAAGGTTGATCTTGATGGGAAATAATGCCTGTAAAGTTTTATCCGTGACCAAGCACCCATGTTTTAACATTCTTTTTAAACCAAGATTTTTAGATATATTTAACAGGCGAAGAAGGGCAACTAGGCCCTTGGCCGTTCGTTTTACTGATTTTATCCAGGCACTCAATATTACCTTACCTCAAGTTCTCCCTGTCGCCTATGCTAAACATCCTCCTTGGCTAACACCAAAGCCGGATATGAAGTCGTTGCCTCATGCGCACTGCAAAGCGTTCACGACCGAGTCAGAATACCAAGGACTCTTTAACGCCTTCCTCGGATCGCACCCGGACTTCGTCCCGGTCTACACCGATGGGTCGAAGTCGGCGTCCGCATGTGCCTATGCAGTCGTCTCCCGCTACCATGGAGTCGTGAGGGAAAAATTGAACACGCTTTGCGGTATATTCACAGCCGAACTGTCAGCCATAAGAACCGCCCTAAAACAACTAAATGAAAATAACGGCTCTTTTCTCATCTGTTCGGACTCTTCTAGCGCCTTAAAATCCATTTCGGTGTTCTCATCAATGCACCCGATAGTCCAAGAGATCCATCATAGTCTCTTATCCCTTCAGAGAAAGGGGACCAGGGTATCCTTTATGTGGATTCCTGGTCATGTGGGAATACCTGGCAACGAAAAAGCCGACAAAGCAGCGAAGGAAGCCCTGGACCAAAATGAGTCCGATCATTGTTTGGTACCGGTGGAGGACATAAAGGCCGCCTTGCGGCATAATGTCCTAAACCAGTGGAAAGAAGCTTGGCGGTCCCTAATAAATAATAAACTTAGGGAGATAAAACCGGTTGTTTCGGCATGGCCCTCTTCCATCCGAAAGAATCGGAGGGAAGAGGTCACGATTACGCGTTTGAGGATAGGGCACTCTGCCCTCACACACTCGTACCTCTTCACAGAGGGAAAAGTGCAACCGCGCTGCAATGAGTGCGACCTGCCCCTTACAATGAAACATATTCTTACGCAGTGCCAAAAATATAAAAGGGCCAGAGAAAAGTTTCATGTAAGGGGAGATCTGGATCAAATATTAGGAGACGACCCCAACTCTTTAAGCAAGGTTTTATTATTTTTAAAGGAAACTGGCCTAATGAGGAAACTTTAGCTGTGGTATTTTTATTCTTGCCGATGTCATTTGTTTTTACTATATATTTATTTATCTATTTATTTATTTATTTATTTATTAAACCCTAACTGTGGTTTTTAAAAGTTTCGACGTGGTGCAAAATGACCTCAGCCGTCGATGCACCCCATAAACAAAAATACTACTACTACTACATGTCTAGAACCAAGAACACCGCCCCAGGCCCTGATGGCCTCACCTACGGCGACCTGAGGGCGGTCGATAGACATGGACCTATCTTGCCGACCGCGGTGGCGGCGTGGTAACGTCCTCGTCGGCCATTCCAAGGGTCGCGGTTCGATTCCCGCCTGGGTGTTTTTCCCTGCATCTAGGGCTTGGGTGTTTGTAAATGTGACCATTTTTATCGTTGTTGATAGTTCGATGTAAAGGTCAAAATGTGCTGTTTTCGGAATAATACTGAATAAATAAAAAAAATAAAAAAAAATAGTCATTTATCTTTCACAGATGCCCGAAGGATACCAGAACACCAGCCTCGTGGAGTACCTCTCGAAACGTCCTGTTGCATACTTTCCTAGGCGATCAGGGGAAAGAAGATGCACCAAGCACAAAAGAGCTTCCGGGAGTTTGAGGGGTGCCACCAGCACAATTTCAAACTTCAGGCAGCTGTCGACGGAATGAGACGCAGACGTTCCCACATCCAACTTGCTTGGCTTGATCTTAGGAGCGCATTCGGTTCTATCCTGCACCACTACTTGAGGAGATGAGGACCATGGAGGAGTTGCAGAAGGGCTCCACGGTCATGATTACACCTGCGTAATCGACATCAGCCCCCCCCGCGGGTAGGGGGATAGAGAATACTCCCGCAGTATCCCTGCTTGTCGTAAGAGGCGACTAAAAGGGCGGGGAGAAAACCCCGAAAACAAACCCCAAGCCAGCAAGGGATGCGTCCGGACAGTGCTGTGGATCCACTGTCTGTGAGCGGCCATACCATCTGGCCTGCGATCCGCCCAGGTGTTTGCCGTGCCTGGAGACCCGTAAGGGAGAGAAGGGGATCCTGGAGGGTGAGCTTTCTGGTTCCCAGCAGGGTGTCGGATGCCCTGTATGGACCGGGGAGTGATACCCCTCTTCGGCCCCGGATTTCGTGTAAACGGGAGGCCGGGAGCTAGGCACTCCCGGTCAATCGGCTTCCGTCGCGTTTTCGCTCCGGTGGCGAGTGCCAAGGTTGTGGGGGTCTGCGTAGGGAGGTCGGAGATGTAAGGGTTTTGGTCGGCCCTTGCACCGAAGATCCACCCCAAAACAGAAAACCACTCCAGAAGCGCTATATCCCTCGAGTTAGCCCTGGCGACCGCTCCGGTTTGGCGGAGTGGCGTCCCAAATGTGTGGCTCCGTGGTGGGTGGGGAGGCCGAGGGACGAATCATTTACTATTATGGAGGAAAAACCCTTTCCACCACTAAAAAGATCCCGTCCGGACACCGGCGGGGGAGAAAAGTGTATTGGCGCATGTAAGCGCTATTTAATTATGTCGTGCATAAAGGAAGGTGAAACCTTGAAAAGGGTTTCTCCTTTCTTAATTCGCAGAGTGTTGTCACAGATTGTGCCTGGGGACCCAAAGAGCGTGAAGAAGCTCCGGGATGGTACACTTCTTATAGAGACCCTGAACGATACACAAAGTGAAAAACTGCTTGCTATGGGAATGCTCCATGACATTCCGATTAAGGTGGAGGTGCACCGCACTCTTAACACCTGTCGGGGAGTCATCAGTCACTACGACCTCCTATACGTGGACATCGAAGAAATCAAGAGAGAAATGTTCTCTCAGGGAGTGACTGATTGTCGTCGACTCACCACCAGGCGCAACGGAGAAAACTTAAACAGCACCTCCGTGATCTTGACGTTTGCGCGTGATAGACTACCCGACAAGGTGTTTGTGGGCTATGAATCGGTACCAGTGAGGCCATTCATCCCAAATCCCGTGCGTTGTTTCAAATGCCAACGGTTCGGCCATGTCGCGTCGCGCTGCGAGGGCAAGGCCACCTGCCCGCGCTGTGGCAAAGACGCGCACGAGGATAAAGAGTGCTCTTCGGAACCTCTTTGTGTCAATTGCGAGGGTACACACCCAGTGTACTCTCGTGATTGCCTGAAGATGAAAGAAGAGAGGAAAGTCATGGAGATAAAAACACTGGAAAAAATCCCATATGCGGAAGCGAGGAGAAAATACAGGGCGCTAATCGCCCCAACTTTCTCCCGGTCCTTTGCTTCCGTTGCAACCACGCCATGTGTAAAGTGTACCATCGCCACGCAGACGGAGATACCGAAAGAATCCCCAATGGAAAACACGCAAGTGCCTAAACCCAAAAGGGTGAAGGATGGAAAGAGTAAGGTGGACAAGGAGCCACCTACTCCTGTGGGCCCTTCAAAGAAGAGCCCACTAAAAACCACCAAGGGGAACACGCCAAAAGGGCGTGAGAATACACCTTCCCCGCCGCCTCCAGTGAAGCCAAAGAAGCCGGAGGTAATTGAAGAGGACCTGAGTATCTCTGATACAGAGGTCTTCGCAAACGAGTGGAAGAGGAAACATCGCTTCAAGCGATAACCTCAATAGAGTTGGTCATCTCCCTTTTTAGTCAACTTATTTATTTATATATTTATTTATTTATTTATTTATTTATTTTAATTTAACATTTTAAATGTGTTCCATTCTGCAGTGGAACTGCAATGGTTTTTATCGGCACAAGGTGGAGCTGGCCATTTTAATCCAAGATTTTAAACCCTCTTGTATTTGTCTCCAAGAGACCCATTTTAAGGCTGAAGATAAGGGTATTCTGAAGGGGTTCACTGTTTTTAGAATGGATGACCTAAGTGGCCAACGAGCCCAAGGGGGAGTAGCAGTTGCGGCCCGTGAGGCCCTTTACACCTCGCGAGTCCAACTGAACTCTCCATTCCAGGCCGTCGCTGTCACGGTGCACACCCCTGAGAGGATGACGTTATGCAACGTGTATCTGCCAGAGGGTGCACCGGTGACTCGCCTGAACCTTGAAGCCCTTGTCCAACAGCTTCCTCAGCCGTTCATTTTGATGGGAGATTTTAATGCCCATGATCCTCTCTGGGGAGGGCCAGAAACCCAAAGTAATAGGAGAGGTCGAATTTTATCCAACTTTATTGAGGATTTTAACCTGTTTTTATTAAATAGCGGCGAAAAAACCCGTTTTAACAGCTTCAATGGGGAATTCTCAGCAATAGATCTTTGTCTATGCTCGAGAAGTCTAGCCCCAAAGCTGAAAATGTCCACCCACAACGATCTCTGTGGGAGTGACCATTTTCCTCTTCTACTCGTTAAAGAAGACTCTTCGCCCACCATTTCAAAACCTCCGGAAAAGTGGCGTATTAACCGTGCGGACTGGCCACTTTTCAAGCGTACGTTTACATATAAACACGACGCAAGTTTCGACGCGTTGCACATCGTCGATAAACTAAGTTCAACGCTGTTGGCGGCAGGTACCAAAAGTATCCCTCGTACGTCCGGGAATATAAATCGACCTCCTGTCCCTTGGTGGAACGGGGAATGCGACCGGGCGATTCGGGCGAGGAAAAAAGCATTGAATATTTTTAGAAAATATCCCACGGCAACTAATCTGGCATCGTACCGCCGCCTGAGAGCGCGAGCTCGAAGGGCCGTGAAGGAGGCCAAGAGGGCTTCCTGGATAGAATACGTCTCTACCATCAACCATCGCACGCCACTTGGTCAGGTATGGGACAAAGTGAAGAAAATCTCCGGGTCCAAGGGCTCATTTGTCATCTCGCCATTGCTTGTTGCTGGCCGGGTGGTTAATTCACCTGCTGAAATAAGCAACATATTTGCCAGTCAGTTCGCGGCCAATAGCAGTGACGAGGGCTATGCCGCGGACTTTGCGAACCGGAAGAGGCGATGCGAGAGAGTCCCTCTCAATTTTGGTGCAGGTCCTACAAGCGAATATTACAATGAGCCTTTCACGTCCTGGGAGCTTAAATCCGCCATCGAAGACTCCCATTACACCTCGCCAGGGGCGGACGAAATCCACAACGCATTTCTCCGGAACATTCCGGAAACCGCGATTGGGGAGGTCCTAAATACCCTCAACCAACTCTGGAACGAGGGCAGTTTTCCAAATGCCTGGCGAGAGTCCATCGTGATACCAATCCCAAAACAGAGCAAGGACAAAAATGACCCGAACAACTACCGTCCCATATCTCTTACCAGCTGCCTGTGCAAGGTGATGGAACGGATGGTAAACCGACGTCTCATGTGGTGCTTGGAGAGTCGACACCTGCTCTCCGACGCTCAGTGCGGCTTTCGGCGTGGCAGGTCCACGACAGACCATCTGGTTCGCACTGAGAACTTCATCCAGGAAGCCTTTCTCCAACGTCAACACGTCATAGCAGTCTTCTTCGACCTGGAGAAGGCCTATGATAGTGTGTGGCGATGGAGAATCCTCAACACGCTCCACAAGTGGGGATTTAGAGGCAACATGGCCCTATTTATCAGAAATTTTTTAACCAACCGCCTTTTTAAAGTAAGGACTGGGAAGCACTTTTCCCGATCTTTTACACAGGAGAACGGGGTACCCCAGGGTTCAGTACTGAGCGTGACGTTATTTGCCATCGCCATCAACGACGTGGTGGAATGCATCAATGCCCCGGTGATGGCATCGCTCTATGTGGACGACCTAGCCATATTTTGCCGGTCGACACGACTGCCAAACGCTTCCAGGCAAGCCCAGGTGACTCTAAACAAACTGGGAGAGTGGTCGCGAAAGAACGGTTTTCGTTTCTCCATGGAGAAAACGAAATGCGTGCACTTTCACCGTCTTCGCGGTTACCACGTTACCCCGACCCTAACCCTGTTGGGTAGGATTCTTCCATTTGTGGAGTCCGTCCGCTTTCTCGGCATGATCCTGGACCAAAAGCTGAACTGGCGGGAGCATATCCGCGTGTTACGTGAGAGGTGTCGCCAAACCCTCAACGTTTTAAAGTTTTTAACTCACTCCACTTGGGGAGCAGACCGCACCAGCATGCTTTTATTGTACAGAGGCTTGGTGCGATCCAAACTGGACTATGGTTCCATAGTGTATTCCTCAGGACGAGAGTCTTACTTGAGACCACTTACATGTGTCCACAATGCTGGGATACGGTTGGCCACCGGGGCATTTAGAACAAGCCCAGTCCCAAGCTTACTTGCAGACGCGGGGGAGCCTCCGTTGGAAACCCGCAGGATGATTTTAATGGGCAACTATGCCTGTAAAATTTTATCAGAGACAATCCACCCTTGTTTTAACATAGTTTTTAACCAACGGTTTTTAGACTTATTTAACAGGCGGAGAAGGGCAACTAGGCCCTTTGCCGTTCGTTTTAATGATTTTATTAATGAGGTAAATTTTACATTTCCTCAAGTATGCCCCGTCTCCTATGCTAAGTATCCGCCTTGGTTAACGCCAATGCCGGATATTAAACTCATTGCCAGTGCACGCCGCAAAGCCAAGACGACCGATTCCGAATACCAGCAGCTCTTCAGTGCCGTCCTCGGCTCACTTTCTGACTTTGTCCCAGTCTACACCGACGGGTCAAAGTCAGAATCTGCATGTGCCTATGCGGTCGTGTCCCACTACCATGGAGTCGTGAGGAAAAAACTGCACACTTCATGCAGCATTTTCACAGCCGAGCTGTCAGCCATAAGGACGGCCCTAGGAGAAATAAAAGAAAGCAATGGCTCTTTCCTCATCTGCACAGACTCGTTGAGCGCCCTAAAATCTATATTGGTCTTTGCACCTGTGCACCCGATAGTCCAGGAGATCCATTATACCCTGTTGTCCCTTCAGAGAAAGGGGAACAGGGTCTCCTTTATATGGACTCCTGGTCACGTCGGCATAAGAGGTAACGAAAAAGCTGACCAGGCAGCGAAGGATGCCCTTCGAAAACCCGAGACCGACTCCACCTTGGTTCCAATGGAGGACGTAAAGGCTGCCTTGCGGAACTCGGTCCTGCATTAGTGGAAGGAGACTTGGCAGTCTCTGCAAAATAATAAACTCAGGGCAATAAAACCGGTCGTTTCACCATGGTCCTCTTCCATCCGGAAAATTCGGAGGGAAGAGGTCATGATTACGCGCCTGAGAATAGGAACTCTGCCCTCACTCATTCGTACCTCTTTGCGGAGGTAAAAGAACAGCCCCGCTGCAATGAGTGCCTCCAACCCCTGACGATAAAACATATCCTGACGGAATGCACAACATACCAAAGGGCCAGAGACATGTTGAAGATAAGGGGAGACTTAAAAAATATTTTAGGGGATGACTCTGGGTCTATTAACCGAGTCTTAAGTTTTTTAAGGTCAACCGGTTTAATGGGGCAGCTTTAGCTTTGGAGCTCATAATTTTAATGCTTTTGATTTTAGCATTTTCCTTTTTTTTGTTTATTTTATTTATTTATATATTTATTCGTATTTATTTGTTTACTTATTCCTAGTTTAAAAGGAACATAAGTTTTACGTTATGACAGTGGTGCAAAATGACCATAGCTGTCGACGCACCCTACAAACCCCTAAAACTACTACTACTCGACATCAGCGCCGGTGTCAAGCAGGGGTGCCCATTGTCACCGACCATCTTCAACTTGGGGATGGAGCAGGTGATTTGGTGGTCGCTAGTGAGGAAGGCAAGTCCGCAGTCGTCATCCAGGGGCGAACATTGCCATCCTGGCCTAGCGGACGACTTGATGCTGGTAGCCCGGGACCAGGAGCACCTACAGCACCTGCTGAGCATCACGGGAGTATAGGTGACCGCTGCAGGACTCCAGTTCAAATCAAGCAAGTGAGCAACGCTGGACCTAAAATTTGCAACCAACCAGCCCGTGTAGCCATCCCAACTCACTATCCAGGGCGCGGCCATTTCCAGCCTGAAGGATGGCAAAGTGTACCGGTACCTTGGGGTCCCATTTTGTTTCCATGTGGACCAGTCCCCCCAGGAGGACCTGGTGTGCTTGGGCGAGGACATCAAGAAGATCAACAAGTCACTCAGCGCCCCATAGCAGAAGATCGCCGGAACCAACATCTTCCTTCTACCAAGGCTGGAATTCATCTTGCAGGTTTGCAATGTAAAGAAGCCCCTGACAGACATTGACAAGAGGCTGAAGGCCTGTACAAAGGGCTGGCTCCATTTGTCCAAAAGTGCATCACCTGAGATGGGCTTTATTGGCCATCAACATGGCAGCTCAGGTCTTCTCCCTGTTTTCGAATTGACTAATATCTTGACCATGGTGCAGGGATATCGACTCCTCCATTACAGGGACCCCAACGTGACAGTCCTCACCTGGGGCCGATTGAAGTAGGTAGTGGGGAGGAAGCTGTTGAGGCCGCCAACCACTGCTGATCTCACAGAGTACCTGACCAGCAGGCTGTGAGATGACTTTGGAAGAGAAAGTGGCGATTTCAGCTCCCTCTTTGCACAAGTTCATTCTGCATCATACAGTATCGCTGCATGCATCAGCTTGAGCTGGAGATGGTCAGAGGAGCTAAAGGAGATGCAGATTTTGTTCCAAGACATGAATGATATAGCAGAAGACCAGCCCCCCTTCATCAGGGTTCCTCCAAAGGTGGTAAGGCAACTGATGAGTGCCCTGAAGATTGTGCTGTGGTGCTACTACCTGAACAAGGTGAGCACCAAGCCCGATCAAGGAAAAGTCATTCATGCCTCAGTAAAATCTGAAGCCTCCAATCACTTCCTGGCAGGAGGGAGGTACACCAGGTTTTGTGATTGGAGGTTCATCTTCCAGGCTCGCCTCGATCCACGGCAGAGACCATTTACCAGCAGGAGAGCAGAATGTCTGTCGCCGCCATCATCCTGGGAAGCCTGGGGATGTTGGACTCAGAGAATGACCCCATCCTTGAGTCCCTAAGCCTACCTCGACACTACTGCACCACCATATGGCGACTGGTGGTCAGCGATGAAAAAGTTTAACCTCCTTTGTGTTAAAAACTTAAAAACTAAATAAACTTGAATGAAAAATGTATGAGAAGCAAAAGTAATATCATAATTTTCTAAAAGGGCAAAAGACTTGTCCCCTGGCTTTCTTATGTGGAGGGAGCTGGGATATGTTTAAAATAATAATTATGTGTGGTAATTAAGGTTGATTGAAACTTTGTATTTAAGAAAATTTTAAATAAAAATTATTAATATGTTCTTATCAGCTTAATTCCTCAGCCAGACGTGGGGTGCAAGATTCCCAAACCTCCCCGATTTCCCAGACTGTTCTCAACCCCCAGACGACTGACAGGGTCACAATGCCCCTTCTGACCGGCACTGCGGTGTCAGCCATGAGGATCTCAGCCTGCTGAGACGCTAAGAGGGCCTAAGCCATGACTAAGCCTACTAGGTAGGAAGCTCCCATATGTGGAGTCCATCCGCTTTCTTGGCATGATCCTAGACACAAACCTGAACTGTCAGGAGCATATTCGCGTATTATGCAAGAGGTGACACCAAACACTCAATGTTTTCAAGGTTTCAACTCACTCCACATGGGGAGCAGACTGCATTACCATGCTTTTATTGTACAGAGGCTTGGTGCAATCGAAACTGGACTATGGTTCCATAGCATAGTCTTCAGGACGAGAGTCTTACTTGTGACCACTTACGTGTGTCCACAATGCTCGGATATGGTTGGCCACTGGAGCATTTAGAACCAGCCATGTCCATGTATTAAATCCATGTCTCACATGCACTGTAAAGCAAAGACAACTGATTCGGAATACCAGTGACTCTTCAGTGCCGCCCTCGGCTCACTCTCTGACGTTGTCCTAGTCTACACCGATGGGTCAAAGTCAGATTCCATCAGTGCCGCCCTCGGCTCGCTCTCTGACGTTGTCCCTGTCTACACCAATGGGTCAAAGTCAGATTCCACATGTGCTTATGTGGTCTTGTCCCACTACCATCAAGTCGTGAGGAAAAAACGGCACACATTTTGCAGTATATTCACAGCCAAACTGTAAGCTATAAGGACAGCCCTAAAAGAAATCAAAGAAAGCAATGGCTCTTTTCTAATCTGTTCAGACTCATCGAGCACCATAAAATCAATATCGGCCTTTGCACCTGTGCACCCGTGCACCCGATAGTTCAGGAGATCCATTACACCCTCTTATCCCTTCATAGAAAGGAGATCAGGGTATCTTTTTTATGGACTCCTGGCCATGTTGGAATACCAGGTAATGAAAAAGCTGACAAAGCAGTGAAGGAAGCCCTGTGCAAACCCCAGACCGACTCCATGTTGGGTCCTGTGGAGGGCATAAAGGCTGCCTTACGGAATTTGGTTCTGAACCAGTGGAAGGAGGCTTGACAGTCCTTGCAAAGCAATAGTTTTAGGGCCATAAAATCGGTTGCTTCACCATGGCCCTCTTCCATCCAGAACATTTAGAGGGAAGAGGTCACAATTACATGCCTGAGGACAGGGCACTCTGCCCTTACTCACTTGTACCTCTTCACAGAGGTAAAAACAGCCTCGCTGCAATGAGTGGCACCAATCTCTGACAATAAAACATATCCTGACTGAATGCAGCAAATACCAAAGGGCCAGAAACAAGTTTACTACAAGGGGAGATTTAAGTAATATTTTAGGGGATGACTCGGGCTCTATAAATCGAGATTAAACTTTTTTTATGGGTAGCTGATTCAATGAGGCAGCTTTAGTTTGGATCTCATAATTTTAATGCCTTTCGTTATTAACAATTATTTATTTATTAACAAAATGGAACTGAAGTTCTAATAATCTTGAGAGTGGTGCAAAATGACTGTAGCTATCGATGCACCCCAATATTACTACTATTTGAATACTGCTGAAAAGGGTGCTTTATTACCGCTCAGAATTCCCCCTACATTTTGGTACCCTTCCCGGGTAGTGGGGTGAGCTTGCAATTCTTCTTGAGATGGCAAACCCAAGCAAACGACTCCGCATTGCAATTTACTATCTCAACTCTAAGGATGCTAGGAAACCTTATCTTACTACCAGCTTACTCTACTTCACTCGACAGCTTACTACTACCTTACTTACTTATCGTACTACTACCTACTAACCAGCCCATGCAGCCATTGCAACTCACCATCCAGGGGAAAGCCATTTCCAATCGGAGGGATGGTGAAGGGTACCGTTCTGGCTCAATGTAGACCAGACACCTGAGGAGGATGTCAAGATTGACGAGTCCCTTGGGACATCCTCCGTCGAGTGCAATAAGGATGGATGCAGAGCAGGCGAAACAACTAGCATGGGTACCACTAGGTCCTCTGTCCTGCTTGTCAAGCAAAACTTAAGTGTACATCACACCTGACTGATTTGCGGTCACCCCAACCCATTTAGTTTTGGTGGGACTTCATCTTCGACATAACTGTTATAAATATATTCAGATATCCTGAAACTTCCCGATCCCATCCATAAAGGCCAAGAAGTATGGGTGAGCACCCTCAGTGCTATGCCTCAGCAACTGCCTGAATGCTGTCCATGCAGCCAACTTGTGCCAAAGTTAAAATGTTGTAACATCTCTAGGTTTGGCAGGATACTTTACCCTTTACCCTGCTGCTGGCCTCCAACTCCGCCCGTTAGTCCACTGTTTGCTTTTGCGACGACTCCCGAACTGAATTCTGCCCGCGCTTATATACCGTTAGTCGCAATATGGCGGTTGCGTGGCATATAAGTCGCAGGCGGCACAGCCCGGGAGGGCGCATCAGCCAGATTGGACGCGGTCGGAATCAGTGACCAGGTCACTGCGTGTGACTGGATTTCCTTTATTAAAATTGTCATATACATTTCTACAAGGCATGGATTTAGCACAAAGATAATACCCTTTCCTTTTCTTAAGGAATACACTGCGGTGGAGTTATCTATCAACATGGCGATGCACATATTATTTAATTTGAAATGTCTTAGTAAATCAAAGGTTAGTTCTAGGCCCTTCAGGGCCGCGTAACATTCACTGGCGTTGATAGATGACAACTGTGGAATTTAAAACGTCTGTGAAATGTTCCATTCTTGAATAACTACGCCTCCTTGCCTTGGTGTGGCATCCGTATAAACGATGATTTCTTCCGTTCCCCTTGGCAGCGCGATCTTTCTATTAAAGAATTCACTTGTCTGTAAGAAGTTCCACCATTCGATGTTCCGTCAGAAAACGTGTGTAACGAGGAAGGTGGGTAGTCATAGCACCCAACAGATCCACGAGAGGTAACCTGCAGCCTTTGGTATGTCCACTGCTCGTAGTTTGGGGATTAAGGGGATCACTGTGTGCACTCTTCTTCTTGATGCCGGGGTAAGTTGCACTGTCAGATTAGTTGTATCTATTATCACTCCTAGATACTTTAGTGTATGAGTTATAGTAGTGATTGATTTTCTCATGTTAATTTGTATATTGAATTCGTTTTCTAAATATTTTATTATTTCAAAGGGGCAGAATTTCTTTTTACTATAAATAAGCCAATCGTCCAAGTAACAAATGACATGTACCCTAAAACGGTCCTCTAAGAAAATGGCTACATCCTCGGCCCATCTCTGCAGTATTGCAGGAGACAATGCATGTCCCATTGGTAACCTAGTGAAGGCGAGTTTTTGGTCTCCATATTTGATTCCGTAGAACTTCCAGTGGTGGAGGTTGATCTGGAGCTGATAGAATGCACTTTAAAGGTCTAATTTTGCTAGGTACGCGTTTCTGGGGATTGAGGCGATTGCCCGGCCAGGCCCTATAAGTGAAAACTCGGGGGTTTTATAAAACTTCGTCCATGGCGAAAGGTTGTAAATGAGCCTTGTTCCACCGTCCGCTTTGGGTATTAGAAAACACTTAAAGGAGCACTTGATTGGCCATGGAACGAGTATTCCTGCTGCTATAGCGCCATTAATGTAGGTGGTCAGATTGTCACTCACTGGGGTGGTCACCGTTACAAATGGGGACGCACGTGGTTTCGGGAGTGTTGCACCTGTTCGAGCTAATGTGGTATTCACTTGCCTGTGGTAATCTCGCGGGAGAATGGGTTCCACGGCCGGGACGTCCTCTGGATGTACCATGATTTCTGGGAAGATCTCGTTTAAGTCCTCTGGTAAGGCTTGTTCCGGGTCCTCTGGGATCTGCAGCGGGCTGCTGTGGGCTGGGTGGGGATGCGCCACCGCTGGGCCTCTGAGTCACCGTCCTTGTTGTGCTCGGTGTTTGAATTGTCTTACTCTTCTGTGTCCTGGTGGTCACTGTCTCCGTCTCCTGAATCTTCGTCCTTCGACGGGAGGGGCTCGGGATTTTCTGGTTCTGCGGAGTCAGTCCACCATAGTAGGTCGCTTTCAGCCAGGGAGAGAGAGCGCTCGCTGAGGTGCAAGATGGGGCAAGGAGGAGCGTTGTCGCCGTTGCTTGTTTGTTCCCCGGCCCCGGCCGGGGTTCCTTCGAAAGGGCTGCGTCTGAGGTGCGGGCTGTTGTGCTGGTCGTGGTTGCGCCGGTTGAGGTTGGTATCCCGGTGGCAGGCACAGGATTTCGGCCGGTACCGACGGTGTTAATCGCAGGGCCTCTGGCCATCTGTAAGTGGCCACTGTAAGCAGCAACCGGGCTCTGTTGTAAATGACATTTCGGAGGCCTTCGGTCAAAGTTTCGTACTCCGCGGCCACGTGGAGGACAAATTCTGCCTCGTGGATGTCTCGAGGCTTTAAGCGAGGAGAAGATAGGTTAGATTTTAGTAGCATAAAGAGTTGGAGTACCTCGGCGTCCGAAGGGGTGTCAAGGCCGGGTGGTGCTGATGGCCTAAGGGCTGCAAAGGTCGGTACTGCTTGGGTGGCCTGAGTCGCCGGCAGGGCTTGTTGGATGGTTGCTAAAGCTTGAGTAAGCTGCGTCATCTGGTTCGACAGCAGTTGTATTTGTTCCTCCATGGCTTGATTATCGTCTTCTTCTTCTGTAAGGATTTCGAGAGTTCTTTCTCTTATCTCCGTTTGCTCTTGGTCTTCGAAAAGATCCTCTGAACGTGGTGCTCGAGACCTGGTGTTCATGGGAACTGCTGCTGGCCTCCAACTCGTCCTTGCCATGTAGGTGAAATTAGGGACTTTTTCAAAGTATGGAATCGGAGTTCAAGATGATAATAAAGACTGCAGTAAAAAAACGGTCCATTCAAATAAGTTAAGACAATAACTCCTTCATAGTCCTCATATTTGCGCAGAATAATTCTTTTCCACGCACTGTGGAGTGGATATCCATCCTCTCTGTTAAAGTTTCCTTGCCTTTTAAGGTTTCAATGGTCTCTCTAATTATCCTCATACAGACTGACCTGTGTCCTTTAATTATAAACTGTTGTGAATTTAAACGACATGCGCGGAGGCAGCCCAAAAAATGTGAAAATCACCTTCATTCTACCTTATTTGCTCTGAAATTTTGACTTCCTTGAATGCAGTCATAATGATAAACATCTGTAAGCTCAAATTTGTCTCAATTCACCAGCTTAAGACCTCCAATGTTGATAAAATGCCACAATAATAAATATTCAGCCAGGAAGTTTTAAAGGTTGCAGGTCACCCTGGTGGTGTTTAAAATGAGACCACTTAAAGTGGTAACACTATTCAAAACTCATTCACATAAGTTTGGTGCAATAATCTTACTATCTGAGGTATAAAAATGACCAGTATTTCTGGAAGGAATCATACCAAATGGAGATGAACTCCACATACCATAAGCAGCACATGATAGCCCTTTTAGGCTGGTTATATCAATCGACTCTTTTCATTAATGCCCTAAGTGGTCACCTTGTCTCGTCGTTTAGAATGAGCTTCTTGCAGAAATGGGAAAGATAGATAACAAAAATGGAAAGGTTTTCCAAATTCACGATCCACTTAGCTGATACTCATACTGCACAGCTCCTGGTTACGTGCATCGACATTCTTCTGGGTCAATTCATCCCCCATGCACCAGACTGGTCAGTCTGTACAGCGGAAGATAATTACCTCCGCAGTCGGCCATCTACAGTTCACCTGGCCCGTCTATTTCCATCATCCAATACTGGTGGATCTCAGAATTGCTTCTGGCACCTCCCAATTCCTCTTAAGCGCTACATTTTTTTCAAGTTGCTGCAAATCGCCCAACAGGATCCCTCCAACTTTAACCAGACAAGTGGTATCGCCTCCTACAGTACAGCCAGAAATGGCTCGCTAACTTACCAACCAACTTCCCCAACTTTCAATTTAAGTGGATAGCCAGCATAAAGCAACGCACGGAAGAATGTATGTAACCATACATGGATTTTGGAAGCAGCAGTTACAAGCTCCATACCTCTGTTTAAGTGCTCCTATCATCCGGGAACTTTCAAGTACCTCTCACCACTGTAGACATAGCATATCAGATTTGAGCAGACACACAACACCAAAGCCTCCCAGGACCTAGGAATTAAGGAACCAGTTACCACCTCTGGACCATACTGCAGCACCACCACCTATCATGGCCTGATGCCAAACCATCAAATGCAGGTGAGCTGGTTACTTTACATCCACCCATTAGCAAACCTGATGGGATTTTCATTTGATGGACTTAGTTTGACTATCCATGGGAGCCCTAAGGTACATTCTGTGGTAGGCTCAACTGGCATCCTAAATGGGTCGTGAAAATGATGCAACAGACTAAATATCTGCTTGTGTGAATTTGAAAAATTATCCACCTTCAACACAACCATGCATGTTGCTGCTGGAGCAGTTCTTAACATTGGACCAATAAAAGACAACCAAAAAATTCCCGTGCTTCTATCAACCATTGTTTACAAATGATGATGCCAACATAACTTGTCACAGAAATCAACACCCGATGCTTTTTTAAATACCAAGTGTTATGCAAGTGCTTGAACTACTTTGTGGCGATGGGTTCCACCACAAGACAAGTCTGTCCTTCAAGAGAACATTCGCAGAGCAGGGAAACTTCAGCTGATGATCATATGCCAATGTAGAAGTCATTAAAATCCTATATTCAAGATCTAAATACCACCAAGGTATTTTAAAGGACCCATTTTACTGTGTTCATTAAAGAGCAATACAGTCCCAAATTGTGACAACTGATCAGTCTGCAGAGCTTCTCAATTGGTCTTAATAACTGAAATAAACCATAACAAGAACCTGAAGCATGAAAAACAGCATGTTTGTTAGGAGAAATATCTGTTGCAGTAGTTATGATAAATGGATACTACATAAATATGGCCCCCACATATCAATGTTAAAATATTGACTCAAGTGAATTTCCAGTAACTTAATTTTTCATCAGGTGAAAATATGTTCGTCATCAGTTATCCCTGCACCATTAGTCGCCTTATAGGACAAGCAGGCATGCTGTGGAAGTATTCTCAATCCCCCTCCACACAGGGGTATCCTCAATCTCACTCATCAAGGAACCTCTACCAAAATGAGATCAACTGCCAAAGTTTTCATCCACCACATCTCTATCTTCTTTAGAACCAGCATGATTTTAACAGAAATATTTTCTATTCACCCAATAGATATATGCCATTTAGAACAGGGCTGACTCCAATTCAGTACATGAATTGGGGCAAATAAAACTTTTTTCAACCTTATCTGAAATTCTACCTTTTTAGATCTCTAGAACTAAGTTCTCAGATCTCATTATCAATAACTTAAAACTGCAATGACAATATTTATGGAGGATAACACCAAAGCAATTACATTCCATATCAAGAGATCAGAATTCTGGTATTCACCAAATAACCAGTCAAGTGCACAGTCATATCACATGATGTTTCTATGTTCACTATCACAAATAAGAAAATCACTCACTTTATTATAAAAGTAATTTAATACAATAATAATGCCATATTAAACTTCATTTCTATTGTATGTCATTGAAACTATTGCACGTCTACAATGGAAAGGTTATCAATTTTATTCTGAATTTACAACAATGAACCATAAGTGGCTAACATTGAACAAGATTAAACATGAAAGAGTACCTAATATGTCTACAATTTAACTCATTAATTGCCTGTTTTTCTTCCATACATTAACAATTAAGCATTATTTCAGAAACAACAATAATAATTAGTAGATGTGAATTGGGCAGACACTTGAATTGGATATACCAATGAAATTATCATGACCAAGGACTTTTTGAATACATTGGTCAAGCTGTTTACATGACATCAATGCATCATATGTTGAAGGAACTACATTGTTGAAGTGCACATAAATGTATTTTACATTTATGAGGTGCTCAAAATGATACTTGACGATGAAGTGTGGATTCTTAACATAGTCCCTATCTCATTTTTCCCTTCTGACACTGCTTGCAATGATGCACAGGGCGAGTCTGAAAGACTAACTTGATGCACAGGGTGAGTCTGAAAGACTAACTTTAATGGCTGGTATATTCTATGCTGTGTTCATTTGAAATGAAAATTGAAGGGCATTTTAAACCACCATGAATTCACCATGACCTATCACTTCATCAACAAAAGTATAACATCAAGTATCAGACATACTGGTTTCATTTAAAATAATAACATGAAACAAATATTAATCATCCAATGCTGGCTCAATAAAATATTGGATCAATCTTAAAAGTTAGCCATAATCTTACCAAACCATCCATAAGAGATGGAACAAAAATTGTTTTTCTCGTGAATTCCTACCCTTTCTGTTTGGTGAAAATTAGAACTAAACTAGTAAATAGGTTAGAACAATAGGTCAGATCTCAACTCCAGCAACATGAAGCTATTGATATTTCAGTCATACATTGTTTCCTTGGAAAATTCAAGGGAGCACTCATAAATTGGGAAATTTTTTTCTTTAAGTAAGCCTCACTTCTCCCTAGAGCACAGCTTAAGTTTTAGCTATACCCATTTAATTGTTTCATTTTTAGCAGATTGAAGCAAGAAACATTTGTCTCAGCAAAACAATAAATAAATTACTTATGCACAATGATTTAACTCTTCTTTTTCACAAGCTTACATCTGAACCAGTAAAGCTGACTGCGATGAAGTTCAATGCACTGTTGCATCCATGTTTGTGACATTACAATTGGTGCGAGTTTAAAAGTGATCAAATGTCTAAAAATAATAAACATCATTCCAGACATTCAATGGAAGAGACTTTTTACAAAATGATTAAGAAAACCCACAATATCCTTCTGGGTAATCAATGAATAAGGGTTGGAAATTGGGTTAGGTCAGTCATATCACAAGGCAGTCTTCAATTTGACCTGAATAAATGAATCTCAAAAATCTTGGAAATATGGGTGCTGCATTTTCTCTCAGAGAAGAATAAATCTAATTGTGTAGTCAATGCGGAGACTAGGTTTGGTGCTTTTCTATTGCAAAGCCTAATTAGTTTCTGCATGGATTTACCACTGCATGAAATATGGATATGCTCCAGAGACAATAGAAATGTTGAAATAGTGAGTTACTAAGGACCAATTAGCTCCATGGAAATGAGGATGATTTGCACTTGGAATTACCTACATTCATTTATTGCTTAATAGTTTATTCTAGAAATAGACGATAAAATGCTTCACAATTACACCAGTGGAATAAATTTGAATTAACAAAAAACATCAATTGGCAGAGAAAAAATTTCTCTTCCATCAAGACGATGCATGAGTGCACACTTATAATGATAAAACTCATGGAATTTAAGCTTGATTATTACAACACTTGTCGTATTCACAGGATTTATCCCTCAATGATTATTTAATGCCATAACTCTAGCATGGCTGGGAAGAAAATAATACATCTCAACATTAGGGTCAACAAAAACCCAAATGCCCTGAGGAACATCTGAAATCCAATTTTCAAGACCAATTAAAAAGTTACAAAAATGCTGAAAAAAGAGCATCAAGCTAAATGAAGATTGTTTTGAATAATAAAAAACATCTACAATTAATAATTACGTAGAGACCACCTACCCTAATTAAGTCCTGGCACATTGCTGCCTTTCCCAGTTTTGAGAAGTGACCACTGATTGATGTAATCTACCAGCTTTTGCCCACCCTTTACATGTTATGAGTTAGTACATATAATTTCACCCACTTTTACCAAACCCATAACTGTTCCCGAGACAAATGTAATTAACCCATACCACCTTATTTTATTTCAATTCCCTTTTTCATTGTCTTTTCTATTTTGCCATAAATTATTTCATTACACATTTGCAGTCATAAGTATAATTGTATGCGCATTGGATCTGGCCTCAATCACCACAAGTTTACTGGTATGAACAATTCATAGGGTTACTCGTTGGTTGACCCTGCGGATTTCTTAAGGTTAATTTTATAAATTTTGGCAGTTTTATGTATCTATTTGCAGCTGCCATCTAGCAGCCTCCTCAGGAAGTTTTTCTAATCATTACTCTACAATTTACCTTCCCTTGTCTCTAAATTTTAGGTTTCCACAAAATGCCCGGCAGTAGGATGTGGAGATTTAGTGAAAGTGCTGATGAAGAAAATATCAGTCAATTGATATTTTTATCTCAGATTCATGTAAGAGCCATTGAGTGAAATATCAATTTCACACATAAACCATTACGGACATCACTTAAATGCTGACTGATTGTTCATGAAATAGATAGAACCAAAGATCTGCAATTAGTTTAGTTGAGTTCATAAAAGAAATGTATTAACCAATCAAATTCATGGTTCTAATAATTAAATGAGGCACCACAAAGCCAATGAATGGCACATTTATATTTAATTTTACTCATCCCTCCCATGGCTTACATTGATGGCTGTTAAGGCACAGGCTATAACTTTCAGCTGCTGGGAGAGGTACGTCCAACCATCTCTCTCTTCTGACCACTGCCACCCGAATTTCATTCCATCTCCCTCTCGCCTTGCTTCTCTTAACCTCCACATCCATTATTCCTTCCAAATGCTTCAGGCCGACTACTAGCTATGTTTTAAATCTGTAATGAAGTGTTTGACATTGATAAACACTGACATTTTGTCGGTTTAAAACATCCTTAAACTATCAAAAGGACAAATAATTGATTTTTCATCATTATCTACAGCAGCAATATAACTCAAGAAAGAAAAATACATACTATGCATGCGCCACTCCTATTTTACTTTCTTAAATACATAGGAACCCCACTCAATAAGCACATTTCATAGTTATCCTCATAACAAGCACAACTATTTCGTCCAAAAATTTACTTACAAGCGACTTCCTTTCCACATAATGAGAGAAGGGTGATTCCCAGAATGACTGCGTGCCCACTATTTCATTGTGTTTAGCACCCTTTCCTCTATCTTTGTCTCTTAAGTGATCACATATTATTCCCAACTAGTGTTCAGACACAACATTTGCGATTTTTTCCTCAAAGTTTAATAAAATTTGTATCTAGTTTTAAAAATGTGCCAAAGAAGAACTCGCAAGAAGACAACCATAATCAAATAAAAATAACAGTAGGAAACATCATAGAAAAGCGAGAATGAGGCATGAATATGGCTGATATTGTACCTACATACAATTGGTCCACATCATCAACTCACATTTACTTCAAGAACAAGGACAAATTTTAGGAGGATAATTCAAAGGGATGAGAACAACATATACACAATGGCTGAAGAGTCCTGAAGATGTTGTAAGTTTCAAAAGCAACACATTCCATGAGCATATCATTTGCGAGAAAGCAAAAGTTAATTTCAAAGACCTGGTTAAGGAGATGCTAGGATCTTCACTGGCAGAAGAAGTCTTTAGGGGGAGCTCTACATGACTGGAATCAAAGGCCTTGTGTTTCTTGGTGAAGCTTTAAGCTCTGACTCGAAGGCAGCATAGGACTTCATCAGTAACTTTAAAAAGCTCATAGATTCAGAAGGTTACCTGCCACAACAGGCTTTTTTTGCTGTGATGAGAAGGGTCTCTACTGAAAGAAGGTTCAGAAGCAAACTTATTTTTGCTTTGGTATCATTAGAGGAAAATGCATTTCCTAGGCCACCAGCCAATTGGAGGCAGTTTGAGACAACTATTTTACATCAATGCAAGTTGCATGTTGAAAATTAAACCCCTCCTTGCTTACAATTCAGAATATCCATAAACTTTTAATAAATTTTGTTGTAACCGACAGGCTAAAAGTTGTGAAGCCCATGGGAAACTTTACATAGTACCATTGCCCCAATGAGGAAATGGCTATGCATACCAGAAATTTATTTAACCATAATGCTGTTGCTTTTTTACAAAATTTTTAAGCACCAGCAAAACAGTTTCCAGGCCGCCTTCCAGTGAAAAGGTATTAAGTATGCATCTTAGGTAATACACTATTTATCAGACACAACAGGTGAAATCAAAGCAATCTTCAGGTATCCACATTTGTTGTTTGTCTATGACTCTGCGTTCAGTATCGAACCGAAGTTCAGTATGTCATCGAACCGAAAAAAGTCTCTTTCAAATCATCTAAGCAAGCGAAGGTTGATGATATCAAATTTCAGCAACCTGCCACCGCTATTCTTCCCGAAGTTGTCATTGCTAAGGTGGAAGAAGTAAACGCAAGTCTCGGCGCAACAAATCCTGTTTCGAGATCAGTAGAATCTCCATCCCCGTTGCCACCAGTCCAGCCAACCGAGTTATTAACTGTGGGAGATAGTCCGGACGACGAAGGTTATATAAAGGTGAGCTCTGGAAAAAACAAAAAACGTAAACACAAGGTTGTGTTCGGCAGTAGTGCGTGTTCAAGTGATACACCAAACTTTTCCGGCGTCCCCCGGCGGTCCCTCCTATATGTGGGATATGTAGAAAAAAGTACATCTGCTGATGATATTATCAAATATCTGCGTGAAAGATTGTTTACTGGTGAGAACTATCGTTCTTTCAAAGTGGACGCTCCGCTTACTCTGCGAGAAGATTTGTTTAAGAGTGAAACCTGGCCTCAGGGAGTAAAGGTTGGGAAATTCTTTCCATCGAAAAGGTTTAAAGGAGAAAAGGACGCTGCTTCCTTTTCTTCAAATGACCCATCAACTGAGAACAGTGTCATAACTCAAGATCCAGGAAATGATAGAGTCACAAGATCAGTAACAGGATCTCTGAAATCTAAATCATCGTGACTAGATGTGGCTGAATCATCACAACAAGTGGGCAACGGTAGCTCTAAGCCGAAGCTTAGAATACTTTATGTCAATATCCAATGCTTGAGGAACAAACCTCTAGAACTAGAAGTGCTTTTAAATTCATATGACCCTCATATAATCACTCTCTGTGAGCACTGGCTCAAATGTGAGGAATTAAGCACTCTCAGAATCAGTGGCTATGTAGCTGCAGATTTTTTCTGTCGAACTAACAAGAAAAATGGTGGAGTAGGCATCCTTGTTAGAGAATCACTAGGAACTGAAGACCTTAGCCTATCCTATAAAAGTCTGAATGCAGAGTGTGACTTCGAATGCTCTGTATGTAAGATCAACACCAACAGTGGTCCAGTGTGTATTGTTACTGTGTACAGATCGCCAACTGGCTGTTTTACTTATTTTCTGCACAAACTTGAATGTCTGATAGATATTATTCACAAAAACTCACCTAACGTTAACCTCGCCATTACTGGTGACTTTAACTGTGACTTTTTAACTAACTCAAAGAACAAGAGTGATTTACTTAATTTATTTATGTCCTATAATCTCCAGGTGATCAATAAGGAAGCAACTCGGGTAACTAACCACTCAGCATCCCTATTGGATGTAATTGCAACCAACATCAACACCAACTGTGCCAAATCAGAAGTGATTCTGTCGGATATTTCAGACCACTACCCCATACTAACAAGCCTAGAAATAGGCCTCTCTTTTCCATGTTATACAGTTACTCGCCGCTCCTTCTCAGAGATGAATAATATTAATTTCTCACAAATGTTAGATACAGAAACCTGGGATGCAGTTTTTTCTGCAAAAACTGTAGAAACCAAGTTTGATGCATTCTACAGCAAATTTCTATTTTACTTTGATATAGCCTATCCTAATCTGCAAATTAAAGTCAATCCAAAGCCAATGCGTAAAAAATGGATCACTGATGAAATTCGTCTGATGTCGATTCATCTTAAAGATATGGCTGTGGTCTGTAAATCCTCGATGTGCAAGGAAACTGTAGTTCAATTTAAAATCTTGAAAAAATTATACCGTAAATGCTTAATGATGCTAAAAAGTCGTGTAACAACTATAGACTTGATCAGGCAGAAAATAAGACTAAGGCCATATGGGAAATAATTAATGAAGCCAAGGGAGCAGGAAAACAAAGGGTCAAACTCAATATCAATGACCCCAAAGGCCATCCTATCTCCAACTACAGCATCCTAGCAAATAGTTTCAATGAATTTTTCTCCAAAACAAGTGCCCCCCTAAATCCAGCTCACCCATTGGAGCCAAGCTTTACCAGCTCTTGCAAATCCTTATTTCTTTACCCCTGCACAGACATAGAATTGAAAAATATTTTTCAGAATCTACGAAATAAATTTAGTTCTGGATTGGATGAGATTCCCAGCCCAGTTCTTAAACGCTCATTTCATCTGATCAGGACACCTCCATTACATTTATAAATGAATCCCTGCTGCAAGGAATATTCCCACCTCCTTTGAAAGTTGCAAAAGTTATCCCGCTCTATAAAAAGAAAAGTAGCCCCCACGAAATGAATTCTTATCGCCCAATATCTCTCCTAAATCAGTTTAGCAAAATATTTGAGAAAGTGTTTCTCAATCGCCTCATCCCATATGTTGAATCTGAGAAGATTCTGTCAAAATTTCAGCATGGTTTTCGGCAGAATAGGTCCACCAAATCTGCTACTTATCAGGCAATTGATAATACATTGACAGCTCTTGATTGCAAGTTAGAATCTGTAGGAATGTTCTTTGATTTTTCTGATGCATCTGGCTCAGTAAATCACAATTTACTATTGCAAAAAATGCATAAATATGGCATTAGGGGCAATGCACGTGACTGGTTAGTCTCATATCTTCAGGGCCGTCAGCAGCACGTGGTTTTGCTCAATGATGGAAAAAAATTCATCTCTACTGGTAAAGTTGTATGCCAAGGTGTCCCACAGGGTTCAGTTCTGGGTCCTATCCTGTTTCTCCTCTACATTAATGACTTACCAGAGAATATAAGAACCAACGAAAGGGATGATCCACTCCTATTTGCAGATGATACCAGTATCATACTCACTGCCTCTACAGTCCAAAGTTTAACAAACAATGCTAAACAAACCGTTCAACATCTGAACTCATGGTGTAGCAGGAATCAGCTGAATTTAAATGTGGAAAAGTCCCAACTACTTTACTTTGCTAATAAAAACAAAAACATGGCCACTTTTGCAATTGAATCAAGTGGAAAACTAATTCCCCAAGCGCCCCATGCAAAATTCCTAGGAATAGTTCTAGACGGGCGGTTGTCCAAGTGGGAGCATATATGTCACCTGGGCAAAAAACTGAATACCATTTGCTTCCTTATTAGAAGCATCAGGTTTACCGTAACAATGGATGTCCTCATGTCAATATATTATGCAAATATCTACTCCTGTATAGTATATAGTATCCTTTTCTGGGGTTCTTCTCCGCTTGCAGACACGATATTTAAAATTCAAAAGCGAGCCGTACGGCTAATTGTCAAAGCAGAGCATAATGCTCCTTGTCGTCCATTATTCCATAAATTGAACATTCTACCTTTGCCATGTATTTATATCTATGTATTACTGCTGTACACCTTTGTAAACCTTTCAATGTATGACACAAATTGTGGTATTCACCACTATGGGACCAGGTCTAAAAATGATCTGCACCGAACTTACGTAAGAACTAGAACCACCGCACTAGGCCCTAAATCTATGAGTCTCCTTATGTTTAATAAGCTTAATGAGGACCTGAAATCCTGCACAAACATTTGTCTATTTAAAAGGAAATTGAGAGCTTTTCTTCAAAGGAATTTGTTCTATTCTATTAGGAATTTCATGGAACATGAAACTTAGAATAGGCATATGTATTTACATTGTGTATTATTGTATATATTGACGTGTCCTATACTATGTGTACATTTTTTTGTATGATGCAGTCTCTGGACAAATAAAAAATTATTATTATTATTATTATTATTATTAGTATTCTTTTTCATCAAGTGTAATTTATAAAAAACTAGCTGAATACCCGGCTTTGCACGGGTTAGGGAGAAACAATAATATAAATATACTACATAAATAAAAACAACAAATTATAAAGTACAATAATACACTACTTCATACAAATTTAAGAATCTTTTTTATTTAACACCTGTTTATAAACTACATTTTTTGTTTCATATCCAGGAGAAGGAATATATAAATTTTTAGGCGAACCTACTCTGGAGCAAGCAACATAAAGTTGCCCGTGGCTAAAACATGGCGATCTTAGATCAACACCACAAAACTTTAAAGACTGTCCCTGTGATTTATTAATGGTAATTGAAAAAGCTAGCCAGACTGGAAACTGTAATCTTTTAAAGTTGAAGGGAAGATCAGTTGGGATTAGAGGTATCCGTGGAATAATAATTATTTCACCTTTTCCAGTTAAAATGACTGCCTGGATTATATTTTTCATTAATTTTGTCTCACACAATCGTGTCCCATTGCAGAGTTTTGGTGGATCTAAATTTCGCAATAAAATGATTGGAGATCCTACTTTAAGTATAAGGCGATGTTGTGGCAATCCAGCTGGATCAAGTGAATTTAGGAATTCCGTTGGATAATTGACGGCTTCATCAGCATCCACTACGGTATCAACCGATTTATATTCAATCACGTCTCCTGGCAGCATGGCTAGTATCTCATTGTTAATTTCATTAACATAATCGTTCTTAGGAGCAAGGATGGCTCTTTCTCGCAACCATTCTAAATTTTTATAATTTTGATTAACGTTAGGATAGACTGCTCGTATCATATCGCGGACAGTTTTCACCGATACACATAAATCTGATGACAATTTTATCATACCAGATGCTTCAATAACTAATCTATCTTCTCCAATCTCCAAAAGTTTATTTGCAAAATTTTGAGCATTCCCATCTCTTAAGAGGATTCGCATGTTTTGTTTAAGGGTAATTTCTTGGATATGATTCTATAAAACAGAATGTTTTAAACAGGCATAAATTTCATCGGCTGGTGTCGATTTTGGAATGACAGGCAGAGTTTGAGGGAAGTCTCCACACAGGAGTACCAGAGCTCCTCCCATTAAACTGCAGTTTCCTCTAAGATCTTGAAGTGTTGCGTTGAGGGCCTCAAGAGATTTTTTATGAGCCATCGTACACTCATCCCATACTATCAATTTACATTCTATAAGAACTTGTGCCTGGCCGCTTGTTTTATTTATATGGAATGTGGGATTTTCTTGTCGGGAAATATTAAGGGGCAACTTAAGGGCAGAGTGGGCTGTTCTTCCTCCTTCCATTAATGTCGCTGCAGTACCTGAAGATGCAACGGCTAGAGCAATTTCTCCATGAACCCTGATTTCAGCGAGAACTAAATTAATTAAAAATGTTTTTCCCATGCCACCAGCAGTATCAAGAAAAATGATACCTCCTTCTTGTTTATCTACTTGATCCATTATTGTTTCGTACGCGAATTTCTGATCTTCATTAAGAAGTGGCTTTTTATCCGCGATGTATGCTTCTAAGTCGAAGACATTGTAGCTAGTTTCACGTATATAATCTGGATAAAATACACCCTGTTGATCTTGTACAGGTGCAAAAAGACCGAGTTCCACTAAAGTCTTGTTAACCATGGTGATACACTTTTCCTCCAAAATAATCAAAGTTTTATTAAAAATGTCGGAGTTAAACGTAATATCCAATGTAGGATTTTCACTTCGAACTTTAGCCAGTATATCCTCACTCATTGATTCTTTATATTTTTCCCATATTGTTTTTGGGTTAGATGGATTACAGGAGGTTATTATGATGGCAAACAAAATTCGGATTTGTCCTGGAAGAGAAATCAAACTGGCCTCTCGCAGTGAGTCATCCCAGTGTTGATCTCCTTCTAGCAACCCTAAATTCTGGCAAGCTTCTCTGAATGTCTCACATATTTCTCCGTTTACCGTTCTTAATTTGGCAAATGAGCGAGGTCCTCTCATGGTATGTAGAAGCATTCTTAAAAAATAACATTCGGCGTTGTTAGGATGGACTGTGTAGACTCGGCCCAATGCGTCACATGAATAAATATTATTCTCAGGATCAAAGTTGCCCATTTTTCTTCTACAAAAGACTTTCCTTGATGTATTCCACGTATAATATCTTGGCAATTCTGAATACAATAGTGTTCTTGCAAAAGTATCCTGCTGGCATAGTTGGAAAAATGCTGTTTCTATGACAGCAAAAAGTAAACAAATTACATACATACAAACAAACACTCTCCTTTATATATATAGATTGATTAGCTCAATGCTCAAGATCCATGATATGGTAATGCATAATAGAAGAGTGACAGTGGGTTAGATTCTGATGCTGCAGTCATTTCCAGTGAACAAGTGCTCACTATTTTGCATCTACATTTGGCCATCAGATACAGATTCATTATCGGTGTAAGTTGACAAAAACAAATTGCGTGAAAAGTCCCAAGGCTGGCTTGCAGATGTCTCAGCAAAACCTGAAGCATCACTTCATTACTGTGGCAGAAAAAAGGATACACCATCAAGAGCCAAGGTGAGGTCCAAACAATGGATTGCTCAGTGTGGATTCTGGCCCAAAGGGATGAGTATCCTTACAACAGCTGTGAAGGCAATGGCGACAGGTTTTTTTTTGAGATTCTGGGTGAGAATCTCTATTGACTACTTAGAAAAATGTCAAATTATTACCAGCTTATCCTACGACTTCCAAATCCAGATTTGGCTGCATCAAGACTGCTACCTGATCTCTGATCCAAAGACAAAGCGGTCTGAAAAATGCTACTCAAACAAGGCAGTGACTGCAGAAACAAATGCCTATTTGATTATGTTGGAACTATAACACTATAACATTGCAATCCACAACAAACTGAAGCAGTCTTAGACAAAATACATTAACTTTAAATGAAATTGAGAAATATAAGCTTGCTGCAAAAAATCTCTTCTTTATCTCTGACTTTTCAAATCATTCAATTAAAACAATGAAAATGAATTTGAAGCAATGCTTATCATTATTTTTACCTGAGTAATTTAGTTAAAAAAGCATTAATGCACGGTTAAAGATGCAATTCAAGGTTATGGAATGTTTACAAACAAAGGGTACTATAAGTGCACTTTACAGGAAGGTGAAAACATTCAGGAAGTAAGAAATAAAACTTATGCACACAATCCAAGAAAAGGGAGAAAAGTTATTATTGAACAAGGGAAGATTATCTTGACAAAAAATTTGCTGCAAGAATTAGGCCAACAAGTTAAGACAGAAAGAATATGACATAAATCAGCTGAGCTCAAAGCATACTAGACAGATAGAAAAATATTGAGAATTGTTATCAAATAAGGTAATTGAGGTGACATCCTTGTGAAACTACTAAAGAGTTAAATATAGATATTGTTTTTGTGGACTATTTCATTCATTTATGAAGGAAAATTTGGGACGGAACAGTTCAACATATTTAGTGTTGGTTTGCATTCCACAAAAAGGATAGGCAGCCTTATGACAGGGCTATAGAACAATAAATTATATTTTACATACAGCTTATAGATAGTATCATCTCAGACAGACTGGTGAGGAGGGCAAATGGTTACCTGGGGGATGGTCAGTTTAGGTCCAGAGACGGAAGAGGAAAGTGTGATACCACAGCAGAAATACGCCAATAATAAAGTGACAGAGAATACAATCATGATGTTTATGTCAGTTTCATTGATTTTATAAGCCATTCAATGATGTGAATCAGCTGAAATAAATAAATGTATTGCAGAAAATAATGGGAGGCATAGGGTAGTTGTCTGCTACCTGTAAATATCTGCAACTGCTCAGGTGGATAGAGAGTAGGGTTGGGAAAAGTTAGGAATTGGGAAGGGAGTGGAATGTCCAAAATCAGCCGTCCTCTTCAACATTTATTTCAAGAAAATGCTAAAGTTGCCTAGGGTAGAACCAGAGATAGGAATAAAATACATAGAAAATTCAGAAAATCAGTTGGGTATGCTGTGGATCAATCTTAGTTGGTCAGTCGGCAAATAGGTTGCAAGTTGTGCTAACAGAAGTAGGAAGTCAGTGAGATAAATATGGGATGAGAATAAAATAAAATAAAAATGGGATTTTTGAGAAAGAGGAAAGCCAGTTAAAACATCTCACTAGTAGTTCATAAACTAGATCCAGTGAAAAAATGTACCAATCTTGGAAGGATATTTCCACATAATAATCGAGGTACTGAAGTAAGAAGAAAACTTTCACTAGATTGAGAAGTTTGGACAAAGATGACGTAATTGATGACAGGGACATTAGGTAAATATCCAATCAAAAAACTCATCAAAACTTTGATGGGTAATGTGGTTTTCTACGCTATAGAAACATGGTCATTGAAGCATATGGATGGTAGTGACATATTCAAGGTTTTATAAATATGGGTGTGGAGAAGAAGAGAAAAGGTAAAATAGACAGACAATAACACCAATGAAGAAGAACTTCATCATTTATATAATTCCAGACATGTGATTGTCTAAACCTGGGAATACCACATAGCTAAGGAAGTTCATGCACAATTTGATGCAGTTTCAATCATCAATTATGTACTTCACAGTAAAAAAATGTTCAATGGTACTCGTGGTATGGATCTAATTTGTCTAATAAATTTTTATTAATGAAATTTGGGGCAAAATACTGCAAGATAACAATCCTGAAGCTGCATATTTCATCATTCTAGTTAACAAAATGCCAAATCACATAACCAATACAAATGGTAAATAACCACGTCCTCATCACTTCAGACACACCCATGTTAAGAACTTTGTGTGGGTATAAAAAAATGAAAACTACAAACAATCATTAAGTGTTACTGGCAATGATATTGCAGGGCACAGTCAAAATTACTCTCTATTTCGATTTTTTTAATTCATGTCTTATAAACATTCAAAAGTCTACTGTTAAGCACAAACAAAATAGTGAATTCAGTTGACAAGACAATTCATACTGGCGATCTTTTTTTCAGACACAGATCATCTCTCAAAGGCATTGCTTTACATTTAGCTGACATCCAAGTAATGAAGGGCAAACAATGCAAATGAAAAAGAACCTGCAACACAGTAAATAGATAACAACAAACATCTGAGTAGGTAGTGACATCCTTTTGAGACGGCATTTATGTTGACGACAACATTATGAGTTGATACTATTCTTTTATAAAACAAGCCATGCTATTAATGAAGCTTTATTTTACTTTTCCTTTCATGCAGATGATTACCAGTAAAGTTATTGGGAAAATGGACAAACATCCCATTTCCCCTCATGGTAAAACTCCGTGTCGAGTGTGGCTTGACATAGGAGCTGCTGCCGTTGCTAACCGTGTCAAGTCACACTCGACATCTGAGTGCAAAAGGTTAAGCATTGACATATACGTGGTCTGCTCAAAAAGTATCGTGACTTTAGTTTTTTTTCAAAAATTATTTATTCATTAATGAATATTTATTCTGTCCCCTTCAAAGTAATCCCCATAAGATATTATACAATTGTGCCAACGTGTTTCCCAATCCTCGAAGCACTTCAAAAAATAATTTTTGTGGCCTTGTTCAGCTTCTCCTCTAATGCAGTCTTCATCTTGTCAATCGTAGCAAAGTGTTGTCCTTTCATGGGCTTCTTCAGTTTTGGTAACAAGAAAAAACCACTGGGGGCCAGATCTGGGGAATACAGTGGCTGCAGCATCATTAGTGTGTACTTTTTGGCCAAAAATTTGTGCACAAGTAACGATTTATGAGCAGGGACATTGTCGTGGTGCGCAAGCCAATTTTTGTTCTTCCACAAATTATTGGTCCATGGAATTTGAGTCTCATATACCATTTTTTGAGCTGTTTTCAAAAGAGAAAGGTTCTTGCAAATATTTTGGATGTTACACTTGAAAAAAGATCAAAAGTCAAGGAAAGATTTGAGGACATGAACCGAGTAGGTAAACTGCTTCTTGTCATACCTTGAAATGAAATTTAGGGAGAGATTCTGCCCAGGAAGGAAGATTTCTGTTGATGAGGCTGTTGTATGTACTTCATCACGTATAATCCTAAAAAGCCAACAAAATGGGGTATTCATCTATATGTCCTCTTATATTCCAAATGTGGTTACGTCCATTCATTTGTCCCTGATTATGGAGGAATAACAACTGAAATATTGGTGAGACCTGATCTCCCTTTTACTAGCAGAATAGTTTTAGAACTGCATGAAAAATTGAAGAACTCAGTATCTGGTTCCCAAGGCTATTATCATTTCTTCACTGACGGGTATTACACTAGTGTCACTCTTGCATGGGAATTGCTGTAGGAAAAATTGGCAGGGACAATAATGCCCAATAAGAAAGATAATCCACCTGTGATCAAACATCCAAAGGTAAAGAAAGGAGAGATAGTGGTTTACAGGGATGAAAATGTAACGCTTCTTGCATGGAAAGACAAGAGGATAGTCACAATGCTCAGTATGTGGGACACTGCAGAGACTGTTTCCATGGAAAGGAGAGTTCGTGGTGATGGGAATGAAATAGTTTTCAAACCCAACGTTGTGACTAACTATTCAAAGTTTACAGGGAGAGTTGATATAGCTGTTTTTTCTAAAATATTTGAAAAGGTATTTTACAAGAGACTCATATCATTCTTGGAAAGTAACAACCTCTTGTCTTCTAATCAACATGGTTTCCGTCGAGGGAAGTCCACAATCTCTGCTGTTTGTGATGTAATTAATCATATTCTGTTTGCTTTGGACACTAAATTAAAAATTGCTGCCATGTTCTTCGACCTCGAGAAGGCTTTTGGTACTATGAATCACCCTCTACTCTTAAAAAAATTTATTGTCTTGGTATTCGTGGTGGAGCTAATTATTGGATTCAATCATACCTGAGCAATAGATCCCAGCAAGTTGTTATCAAATTAAATGGTTGCTTTTACCCCTCAATTAAAAAGTGGGTAACTCAGGGTGTCCCACAGGTTTCTGTTTTGGAGCCCATTTTGTTTCAAATCTATGTTAATGACTTATCTCATATTCTCTCAAATATTCTTGATGCCCTTCCTGTTCTGTATGCAGATGATACTAATCTCCTTGTTTCATCAACTGACTTAGACACTGTGTCCAATCAATGCAATTTAGTTTCTGATAATTTAAGTAACTGGTGCTCCAACAACCTCCTTGATCTGAATGTTGAGAAGTCCCAAATTGTCTATTTTAATAATAAGAACAAAACAAGCAACTCTATTGTGTTCAAGTTTACCAAAAGCCAATTCCCCAGGTGGGTAGTGTGAAATTTCTTGGGCTACACCTCGATGCTTCATTGACATGGGAATTGCATATTAATAATCTGTCTAACAAGTTAAGTGCCAAATGCTTTTTAATTCGATTCTTAAGATCCATCGTATCTCAAGATGTGCTGTTGACTTTGTATTATGGGCAGTTTTATGCCCACTTAACATATGGTATCTTGTTCTGGGGTTCATCACCCCATGCATCCAGAATTTTTAAAATACAGAAAAGAGCAGTGAGGCTGATAACAAATTCTCATTATCTTGCCCCTTGTAAACCAATTTTTAGAAAGCTGGGCCTGTTAACTTTTCCTTGTGTATATATTTTATATGTGTTATTGTATACTTACAATAATTTTACCAAATTTTATAAAAGCAGTGCTGTACACAGCCACTTCACAAGAAGTTCTGGTGACCTTCATATCCCATATGTACACACTACAAGTTCTTTGTGTGGTCCAAACTCAATGGGTTTAAAACTTTACAATGTATTACCCAATGAGTTAAGGGGTATCAATAGTTTTTCCATTTTTAAATCCAAAATTAAAGCAATGTTACTACAGAAAATTTATTACAAGGTTGTGGATTTCATTAATGATGGAGTGTAATATTGTTATAGAGTGCTCTGTTCTAGTAATTTGTATATTATTCTACTATCTTCTGACTTGTCCTATATCATGTGCTTGATCGCTGGACCAACAAAATTATTATTATTATTTTAACAAAAAACATAAAGATTGTGCGGTTTGCTCCAACCAAAAAATCAAAGGTGGAAGAAGAGACATAATATATCTCTGTGAGACATGTGAATGTAAACCAGGTCTTCATGTTGGTGAATGCTTCCGAAAATATCATACCATGAAAAATTATAGATTAAATTACGGTTTATCAATAATTATGTAAAAAATTCCAAATAAATAAGTTTGTATGAAAAGAAACTCCAGTTTTTCATTCTAGTGCCAGGCTTAGTAAATTTGGGGTATTTAAAAAATTAAATCCAGAGTGGATTAAAGCAATTGAGAAACGAAGCACCTAGGTGCAAAGGGTTAAAATTAAGGGAGAAGTGGCTGTGGCTATCTCTGAGATTGTGGCAACTTGGAAAGAGAGACTGTCACTTTCAATCAGACAAGAGCCACATTCCACAGAGACATTTGGTGCCAGTGAGACAGGTCTTTTTAAAAAATTGAAGGAATAAACTAAAATGCCTTGGTGGGAAAATTATCAAAATGTGATTGATACTGATATTTTGGGCTGATCCAGCAAACCCTTAAGTTCTCTAAATGTGAGGCATAAGCCTTCTGCTTGCAATTTTAGCATTAATGCATAGACAACTTACCTATACTGGCAAGTACATCAATGCACATATGGGTGACTGAATAGGAAAACAATTCGATTCTTTTTAAATTGGTGCCTGCTTTTGTTTGCTTCTTTTCTAACATTAATACTTGTACAGCATAACATATGAATAGATTGGACTGACAGGAATCATTCACCACCTTCAGATGTCTCTGACTGCTCAGGTGCACGTGGAGTATGAAGAGTCTCACTGAGCCATTCAAGAAAGAGGGTGAGAAGACTAGTTCCAATAAATAAGTGTGGTACTATATTTACCTTTATTCATGCCACCCATAGCTAACATTGATGGCTTTTAAGGGATAGGCTACGGCTTTCAGCAGCAAGGCGAGGTACTCCCGACCATCATCTTCTGATCAATGCCACCTGAACTTCATTCAGAGTCCCTCTCTCTCTCTCTCTCTCTCTCTCTCTCTCTCTCTCTCTATGCTCCTCTTAACCTCCACAGTCATTATTCATTCCAAATGTTTGTGACCAATTACTAGCCATGTTTCAAATCTGCAATGAAATATTAAATAAACATTGGCATCTTCTAAGTTGTAGATCCATCCTCAAACCATCAATAAGGCAAAAAAAATAATTTGTACAATTCTCCACAAAGACTTTATAACATAAGAAAGGAGAATACTTATTGTTCACTTGCAGCTTTAATTTGGCTTTCTTGAATCAATAGTCTTCCTTAAATTATGAATAATTTGAACATCCCTGCAAACAATAGAGCTGGTTTTTTGGTATTCCAAAGGCTGCAGTCATAAGTCTTTCTAGCTGAGGAACCATTACACAGGTAATGAACAGAATGTTAAATTTTATATCAACCCAACTTATTTTTTCCATCTGCAAACTGAATAAAAACAATTATATACAAAACTTGGATTGTATCAAATTCTTTTTTGCAACTCCCAAGGGATATATTTTCCAGCTCTTGTACTGAATGAGGTGATTTTATTACTCTTGTCAGTTTTTCAAATTAATGACTAGGTTTGCTTTACAAATTTGTGGTTCAAATAATTTATTTAAAAAAGAATATGCTCCCCACCAAAGATTCATACAATCTGGACAGTCAAGCCGTTGGCTGAGGGTGGCTTATTAAGGGTTTGCCAGGGGCAGCGCTATTGTACTTTCCCATACATTAACATAAAATATTCAAGTTTATGCAAATGTGGTCAACAAAAATTTTATATTTCATTCAATATTTCAGCTGTTCATTAGAAAGTATGAGCAAATTATTGTCGTTCTTACGTTGATTAAAATGCCACATGTTTCATCACATGATATGCATTCAATTAGATAGCTAATTCTTTGACGGGCCTTTTTTACTCCAAATCCACCTAGGCACCAAATTATTATGGGATCTCCCAGCAGAAAAGCTTAAGTGACATTAACATATTAGAAGCAAGGCAGTAAAAGAAAAGTGTTGAGCAGTAAGTACAGAGAAGCTCCTTCATACCTTTTTGGTGGTGGTCTCTGTTAGGAGCACAGTAGTGCTTTATGGACTACACTATTTGAAAAAGAAGACTAAGACTGATTAGTTTTTTTGTTTGAATTTAATGTCCACTAAATGGATGCCCGATTTAGAAAATTGTTGCAGGAAGATGAACAATTATAGGTCATGCAACCATGCGTTATGTGCACAAACAATTATCTGGTTTAGAAATGCATGGCATTTACAATTAGCACATCTTCTCTACTGAAGCCACTGAACTTATAAAAAACATGAAATGCTTTAAAGACAATTAGCAGAAGAATTGCCCTTATGCTGTGTTGCCACACAGCATAAGGGCAAATTCAACCTCTCTCAAACTTTAAACAATTGTAAATGCAAGGTGAACCTTAGTTATCTAACTCACTGCCTTTTCTGCTTGCAACCCAATCTTTACTGTATATCTCCTTTACAACCTCACATTATATCACCAGAACCATGTGTTCTTCTATCGGTATTTTTCCATTGAATTTTGAATGGTGAAAAGAATATTTTTTTCTGAAACCATGTCAGTTCCTTCAATTTTCTGAAATGCATGAACTTTTTGCACTGTATCTATACACTCTCCATATTATTGCAGTGTAATTCCCATCTTTTTGACTTTTATTTTCCCATCATAATATTTTTTACCTCATTTTACTTTCTCTCATTATTTTTGGGTTCCCGTCCTTCCATTACATTCTCTCATCCTCCCTCCTCATCAATTCTTCAAATTGCATGTAATTCCTTCTGTTTGCATTGGTTTTAATTTAGCACAACACAAAGTCAGCAATGAATTATGTGAAGTGGAATAACATCTGCTCTTGGGAAACTCTACGAGTTGATTAAACATGCCTAAATATATTCCTAACCATATTATAATCATAACTATATCTCCCTATCTCTCACAACATTTTTCATGTGTAACTACATTTACAATTGTTTTCAAATCAGATGTCATTCAAGTAAGTAATTTCTCTAGAAAAATTCTATTACTTTCTATCCGCAGTCATTTCATTCCCAATAATCTTACTCTCCAGCTTACCTCTCACCCTTTGCCTGCCGATGCATTCTGCCTTTCCGTTACTTTCAACTACAATGGAAAGCCCACAATATGCAGGGAGGAGGTCACTATTTGCGATATGGCCGTGGGTGCTCTCCAAACAGAGGGTGGTGTGATGGCAGTATTGCCTTTACCGCTGAGTTCTAGCATTAATATAATAATGCAACAAATTCAGAGTGGAAAATTCATTCGCCTTGACCAGGATTCAGTCTGTATCCCTCAATGTCCGGTCGAGTGTGGATGTTGCGAAGAAATAGAGAAAACAATTATTATGATTGAATAAAGAGGAAGGTCTAACAATACTTAGAAGTAAACATTCCTTTGAACAATCCGCAACCTACATTTAAATCTGCTGAATACTTCGATGAAAGACTGAATTGTAGGTTTGCAAAAAGTGAGGGGAAGTGCAAAAAGGCTTGGAACACATTGAAAATGACCATGCTCATGACTTAATCGTAGAATTACTGGGTGAGGAAATTGGTCAGAAGATCTTGTCAGAACTTCTTTAGGTATTGATTGGCTCGTGCCCTGACACCATTCCTTCCTTCAACACATACGTCCTAGCACTGGTGCATGGGGCATTGTGAAGCTGTAGATCTTTGTTTTCCTATGTAGTGAAACAATAACAATCAGTAAAAACATCCCTGGTCTCTAAATCAGACGAAATGTGCTTAATAACACCAACATTGCACACATAAGGAATATTAAATGCATCTTTAGGCTCTCTTTCCTAGAATACACAACGTTCAGGATTGAGCAACAAATAGTTACACACTACCCATGACAGACAAAAATCTGCCTTGGTTAATCTTGTCAAACTAAAGGTACCTAGGACACATTGACAAATACGTGGTTCCTCATAAAATAATTCTCAAGGCAAACGAGTGATAGAAATGTGCACTTCCCACAAACTCCCTCATCCTATGGAAATTAGTTGAATACATGAGCCTCTGAAAGGATATTAATATACTTAAATTACTCCCATGATAATTTTGATGCACTCCTCAGTTTATCATGGCAACCTTTCAATCTGGCTGTTTTACACTGCACGCAATTGGCAATGAATTACTCTTGGCAAGGATTCCATATACTAGCAGGGTATTCTAAATAAGGCCTTAAGAGTGAAAGATATCATCTCTCATTAGCCTTTTCTTCGCACTTCCCCTACAGTCTTCTAATGAATTTCAATTTTTGTTATCTTGTAAATATTTTTCCCGGTTTTGTTGCACCCAAGAGATGTCACAAGCGGAGGTAAAGCCCATGTATTTAACCAAGTACACACTTACTTGGTATTCCTGATGTGGTTGGCATTTGGGAGAGAGGTACTTTTACTCCAAAAATTCATAACAATGCATTTTTTAAGTTTAATTCTAATCACAAAGTTTTGCATCTACATTGTATAACATTAAGGTCATCTGCTAAAGATACATTAACATCGGGACTACAGATACCTCTGTAAACCAGTACATATTTCAAATGTTTTACAAATATTTTGTGTAAAATATTATTTAAGAAATCCAAAAAAGTGATTTTGTGAGTTTTGGCTCATTTGCGTTAAATATAACCTAAGGCTGCCTTATGCAAACACTTGGTGTATACAATGTCAATACAGTATTTGTGAAATTTTATTTCCATGGTTCGTATTATATTAACTTCTCTTCTAATTTGGATAGTTGACATCATCCTATGCCAACCACTCCAAGCCTAGGTGGCTTGCAGGATATCATGCAGGTGCACTCTCCCAAAATAGCATAAAGGATGGAGGAACGATGCGATAGAACAGCAAGCACAATATCCATGAAGTCCTAGGAAAACCATTCCAGCATGCAACTAAGCCCTCAGCTTCCTTCCTGAGTAATTACCCCAGTTCCACCTTCTCCTCACTCTCGCTTATCTCGTAATCGTAACACTACAGTCACGGTACCATGGTTCCCCTACCTTTCCAAAGTTGTAAAATTATTCTCTTTACTTGATGCACCTTAAGTTGGCACATAAAATTCTGTAAAATCATTCCCTGTCATATGTAAACATACCGCCAATATAATGATGTATTGAAAGGGGAAGGAACAAATGATCGTCAAGAGATTTCAACAGTGACCACATTGCAAAATTTACTGCGTCAATAGAGAACCAAAAAGAGTTTCTTTGATTGAATTGCAAAAGAATGTAGCAATGAATTTGAATGATTAATTTTCAAGATCCAAATCTGCATGGCAAATGTGAAACAGCATTATACTATATAAATTGTCATCTAGCAAAGAAAACTAGAAATCAAAGTTCAGCCATGTAACCGTGACTCCCCTAACAACTGGTTAAAACAAGTTAAAACAACTTTTTTTGGGAAATGTATACTCTGACCAACATTGTAGAACATTTAAAGCATCAGATTTCAGCCTTCTACCACCATTTATTACACAGCATCATGAATTCAAAGAAGAAGTCTAGCAAGGAAGATAAAAAGCTTTATATCCCAGAACAATGGGCATAGACTAATTATCAGAGGTGATTTTAATGTTCCAACAATAGATTGGGATTTGCACAGTTATATAAATGGAGGTAAAGACAAGAATTTATGCGAGTCCCTCTTATTGACATTCGCCTCAAATTCCCTACGTCAATTAGTCACTTCACCAACAAGGGGAAGGAACATTCTTGATCTACTAGCTACAAATATACCCGAAAAGATCTTCAATGTAGAAGTCATTGATGGAATCAGTGATCACAGGGCTGTTAGGTAAATCTATCCTCAGCAGGGTTGTCTGGAGGAGTTGGTGCAGGATGGACCCGAACACGTTCTTCAGATCAAGCCAAGCAAGTGACATTCGGGAACGTCTGTCTCATTTCATCGACAGCTGCCTGACGGGTGAAGTTATGCTCATGGCACCCTTTGAATTCCAGGAAGCCCTTCTGTGCCGGATGCATCTTCCTATTCCTATGGTAGGAAGTATGCAGGCAGCCAGCACCCCAGCGTATAGCCTGGCAATGACGTGGTCAAGCACAATGGGCTTCCAGTTGCAGATATCCTGGCGGTCCGCCCTTCGTAGAGACAGTCCGAGAGGCCTTCCACAAGGCCGGTGTTCTGGCCTCCTTCAAACATGTGTCAAAGATAAAAGAAAGTAACCATCCATGTCTATCAACCGCCCCCAGGTCGCTGTCGGTGAGGCCATCGGGGCTTAGTAAGTTGTAAAAAATCATTGCAAGAAAGTGTTTACAAGCTCTCCATTTTTTTGCTGAGACAAAATTTTTGAGTCACTGTAAACAACACAAGTTAGGATCAAACAACAAAAGGTTTTCAACAAAGTTGGCATTAAAAGGGTCAAACTTCCACTTGGCACCTAGCACTTAGTGTTGTCAAGGCTCAAAATATAAATAGCAACCCTAGTATCATATCAATTTTTTGAGAAAGGGAATAAATTTTATTTCAATCAATCTTCATCACACTTTGGGACTGTAACATATAACATGGAGTCATTAAATGGCACCAACACTGATGGAGAGTAGTAGAAGGAAATGGTCCATGGGTTTCTATTATTCAAAATCCCTTATAATCTGAAATTTGTTCACTCCAGACAACTCCCTACCCCATAGCAATACGTGTTAGTGAGGGTTTACCATATGCTGACAAAAATAAGGCTTATGCCAAAAACCCATTTGACATTATAACTGTTTGAACAGAGTACATTCAATTCTTGTGGTTACACGAGGGGAGTATGCCTCGTTTCACATTACGGTAAGGGATGATCTGGGTGCTAAACAACTCACGCCTGGTTTCTGGCCTAAATGTTTATTGGGGAAACTTTTTTTTTCCCAAACTTCGCCCAAAATTACAAGTGAGTTAGCATGAAGTTTGTATGTCCTTCATGTTAACATTCAGTGTCTGCGGAACAAACAACTTGACATGGAAGTGCTTATCTCTCATCACCAGCCTGATGTAAGTTGCATTAATGAGCATTGGGTCACGGCAAATGAACTTGCTTCTTTCCAGTTATCTGGCTATGTTGTGGCCGATGCTTTCTGTCGTTCCACACTCAAAAAAGGTGGAGTCCTAATTCTTATTCCTGTGAACTTAACCTTTAGCTGTGTAACCTTTCCATATAATTGTCTCAATGTTGAACAGGTGTTCGAATCCAGTGTGACTATTGTCCACTCCTGTGATAACAAATTTTCTGTGACCCTTTGCTCTTTATACAGGTCACCCATGGGAAACTTCCCTTTGTTTTTAGATAAATTAGTCAGTCTTTTAGAAGTTATTATTGCTAGGAATCCCAATGGTATGATAATTATTACTGCTGATCTTAACATTGACATGTTGGCTAACACAACTGATAAAACTGAATTCTTGAATATTCTTCAATCTTATAACTTGCATGTACATAATAAGGAACCCACTCGCATAACTACACATTCTTCTACCTCACTTGATGCTTTCATTTTTAATTTTGATGGTAATGAAGTAACTACTAGGACAATCCCCTCACATCTTTCTGACCATTACCCCATTGTTGCTACTTTTCTAATGAATGCTAACATTCCTTTGGAGGTTTGTCCCACTTGATCTTTCAATAGCTCTAAAATTCATCATTTTTTTAATCTCTTATGGCTTGAGGAGTGGCACAATGTGTACAACACCGCCTCTTTTCATGAAAGCTTTGATAATTTTTATACTAAATTTCTGCACTGCTTTAACGTGTCATTTCCTGTTCAGTACAAGAAAATAACCAAGTCTCCTAAGTGTAAACCTTGGATAAGTAATGAAATACGTTTCATGGCTCAACATCTTAAACAGCTGGCCATTTCTAGTAAAACTACTAGCGAACTTAAGACTGAATATGCAAAAAGGAAAAAGCATTACCATCAAATGCTACAGTCAGCTAAACGTTGTTTTAATGACTATAGGATCATTAACTCTGATAATAAATCTAGAGAAATCTGGAAAATTATTAATACCTCCAGAAACAAACCCAGGAGCAGTCTCAAATTCAGATTAAGGATTCATCAGGAGTTATTATCTCAGACTTTTCCAAACTTGCCTGTAACTTTGCTGATCACTTTCAACCTTCTATTGCTAAGCAGAGCAACTCTCCTAATTTAGAAGCCATTGCTGCTACCCACTCAAAGTCCCTATTTCTCTATCCCCTCACAAAATCTGGACTAAAAAATAGAGTGAAGAATCTGGGCACAAAACAAAGCTCTGGTTTTGACGGAATTCCCAGTAACATTATTAAGCAATCTACCGACTTCATCATGCAGCCTCTTCATTTTCTCTTGAATGAAGGAGTGTTTCCATCTCCTCTGAAGGTGTCAAAAATCATTCCACTTTATAAAAACAAGGGCGATAGACATGACATTAACTCCTACCGTCCGATTTCACTGCTAAACCAATTCAGCAAAATATTTGAGAAGGCATTCCATAATAGGTTAATATCTTAGCTAGAGGTTTCCAATCTCCTTTCACCATCTCAGCATGGTTTTAGGGAGCATAAATCTACATATTCTGCCAACTATCAGTTAATAACCCAGACTTTAAACGCTCTAGATAAAAAAATGAAAGTTGCTGCAATGTTTTTTGAATTCTCAAAAGCTTTTGATTGTGTTGACCACCAATTACTTCTCAAGAAACTCCAAAGGATGGGTATTCATGGCATACCTAATACTTGGATTAAATTCTACCTATTTAATAGAATACAACATGTGGTCATTTCTAAAAATGGTATATCTTTTGTTTCCCCAAGTAAGGTCCTTAATCGAGGTGTTCCTCAAGGCTCTGTTCTTGGGCCTGTCTTGTTTATTTCTTATATAAATGACCTTGTTGATAGTTTTCCACATATAAACGCTGCTACCCCCTTGTTATATGCTGATGACACCAACATTATTCTTGTATCGCCTACTTTTGATGAATTGACAGTTAAGTGTAAACAAGTTAGCCTCACCTTACTCTCTTGGTGTCGTAATAATTTCCTAGATTTGAATATAGAGAATTCTCACCTAATATATTTTGCAAATAAAAATAAAGTAAGCAAAGTACTTTTTATTGAAATTGATGGGAAGGCGATCCCACAGGTACAAATTACCAAATTTTTGGGTTTCCACATCAATTCTCAAATTTCTTGGGATGAACAAGCACATAAGTACTTTAACCAGTAAGTTGAGCTCGGCCTGCTTTTTAATAAGGTCCATTAGATCCACAGTTTCAGTGACTGTTCTTTGTGCACTATACTATGGTGAATTTTGTTTTTAAATAGCCTATAGTATCCTCTACTGGGGTTCATCATCTAAGGCCTTGGCTATTTTCAGGGTCCAAAAAAGAGCCATTCGGCTAATGAGTTTTGCAAAACACAATGCCCCTTGCTGTCCCCTGTATAAGAAATTGGATGTATTGCCAGTGCCATGTATTTATATTTTTCATATAGTAGTGCAAACGAAAAGAAAACTATCTGAGTGTGTGAAAAATTGTGATATCCACAAATATTCTACAAGACAGAATGAGCAGCTGCATGTTTTATGTGTGCGAACAAAAAATGCAGGTGCTGGCCCAAATTTTATGGGCCTTCAACTTTATAGTAAACTCCCGGCTGAGATTATGGCCCATAAAAGTGTGGCTGCATTTAATGTCAATATACTTAGGTTCTTGATATTGAAAATGTTTTATTCAATTGCTGAATTTCTTGATAATGCCTGATATGTCTTGTATCCACAAATGAATTTTGTCACTTTCCCCTGACGTGTCTTATATCAAGTGTAACATTTGTAGCTACTTGGTCCCTGGACAAATAAAATGTATTATTATTATTATCTTGGAAGTAGCAATGGAAATAATCTCATCGGTTCATAAAAAGATTGAGCAGACTCTTAAGAACAAGATACTTGAATTCTATTTTATTTCCAAATTCATTCTTCTCAATTTCAATTAAGCCTAGAATATGGCAAGAGAATCATGTATGTATTGGGATACCTAATTGGCTAAGTCTGGAATGTCATAGAAATGCTTATGCCAGGGTAAATTAAAAACCTTCGCAAAGGCAAAGAGTGGACACTACAGGTGAAATCAAAGCTATCTTCAGTTATTTACTTTTCTCAAAGGAACACACACCAGGTTTGTCCATTACTTTGCATTCAGTATTCTTAACAGTTAAAAGCAATTTTTAAAAAATCCATGAACTCAGAATGCCCTATGTCTTCCATTAGAACTTTTTTAAGTGGTTTCAAAATTCTCACAGTGAGAAAGGGAGAACAAATATCATTGAGCACTACAAGCATTCAGAAATCATTGACAAGATCCATGATATGGTGATGCATGACAGAAAAGTGACCATGGGTGGGATTTCTAATGCTGTAGTTATTACCAGTGGACAAGTGCTCACTATTTTGCATCTACATTTGGCCATTAGATAGAGGTTCATTATTGCTAAGTTGACCAAGAACAAATTGCGTGAAAAGTCCCAAGGCTGGCTTGCAGATGTCTCAGCAAAACCTGAAGCATTACTTCATTACTGTGGCAGAAACAAGGATACACCATCAAGAGCCAAGGTGAGGTCCAAACAATGGATTGCTCAGTGTGGATTCTGGCCCAAAGGGATGAGTATCCTTACAACAGCTGTGAAGGCAATGGCGACAGGTTTTTTTTTGAGATTCTGGGTGAGAATCTCTATTGACTACTTAGAAAAAGGTCAAATTATTACCAGCATATCCTACAACTTCAAAATCCAGATTCGGTTACTTCAAGACTGCTACCTGATCTCTGATCCAAAGACAAAGCGGTCGGAAAAATGCTACTCAAACAAGGCAGTGACTGCAGAAACAAATGCCTATTTGATTATGTTGGAACTATAACACTATAACATTGCAATCCACAACAAACTGAAGCAGTCTTAGACAAAATACATTAACTTTAAATGAAATTGAGAAATATAAGCTTGCTGCAAAAAATCTCTTCTTTATCTCTGACTTTTCAAATCATTCAATTAAAACAATGAAAATGAATTTGAAGCAATGCTTATCATTATTTTTACCTGAGTAATTTAGTTAAAAAAGCATTAATGCACGGTTAAAGATGCAATTCAAGGTTATGGAATGTTTACAAACAAAGGGTACTATAAGTGCACTTTACAGGAAGGTGAAAACATTCAGGAAGTAAGAAATAAAACTTATGCACACAATCCAAGATGAGCGAGAAAGGTTATTAGTGAACAAGGGAAGATTCTAGGACGGTGGGTAGATTATCTTGACAAAAAATTTGCTGCAAGCATTAGGCCAACAAGTTAGGACAGAAATAATATGACGTAAATCAGCTGAGCTCAAAGCATACTAGACGGGTAGAAAAATATTAAGAATTGTAATCAAATAAGGGCATTGAGGTGAAATCCTTGTGAAACTACTAAAGATGGCTGGCCAACATGTTGAGTAAAAGTGCGGAGTTCAATCGAGAAGCCGCTATTTTTGAAAGTGTTCGCGCTGGGCGTTCTATTTCGTAATAGTTCGATTCTTCGTGTTGTACCCCAGATCAACTGATTACGATATTATGGCTGTCTAATTCTTCGGAGAAGTCTGCGGAAGGCTTCACTGACCCGGCAACGAAATTTCTTTATAGAAAAAGCGTGCTTGTCTGGATTTAAGTGCCGCACCTTGTATGTACATGGTACCACCGCCAGGGTTTTTAGCAGTGGATGGTTAATGGTACTGAACGGTAGTTTGAATATCGTTTAGACCTCTTGAAATATTTTCCAGGCTACTTGTGACTTTCAGCAGCTAAGTACTGAGCTTTCTTCAATCGACTTCCCTAAGCTCAAGATTTTCCTTGGTGGCTGGAGATTCTCTTCAAAATAAGAACTAATAGCCGAAGTAGACAAAAAAGTTGCATACGGGATTCAACATTAATAAAAAGACGATCCTCGTTAAAAATTCAAAAAACCGTTTTGTCATATAGTGTTAAAACGAGCGGTAAAGACAAAGATATCTGCGAATCGCTATTTAATTCTTTCACTTTGAAATCATTGAATCAACTACGAAGTTCACCAACTATGGGCGATAATATTCTAGATTTGTTTGCTACGAATATTCCAGAAAAAGTCTACTTTAATGGCGTTCGTTTTCGCTTCATAGAGTCCGACTCACTACGGAGCCAATGTCGTTAGCGGGAAGAAGGAATAAAAAATGCGCTGTAAAACATTACTAAGATATCCATAGTGGTAGCTATACGTATAGCTATTGCTTTGGTAATAACGGGTTAATGTCACATGCTGCTCATTTTCTATCGGGCAGTATAGTTGACACTAAGGGTTTTTCCCGAGAACCGTCCGCCCCGATTGAGGTCGAACAAGCCTTCCCTTTCCCCTTTTTAAAACCCATGGGGTGCCCCCGGGGTAAGCGCGATGACCTAGCGCTCTCTTAAGCCTTGATCCCCCACGAAAGCATTAACCCTCCGCTCTCCTGTGAAGTTTTCGGAATTTGCAAATGAGTCATTCGAATGAAGCTGCCTCAAGTGCGAGTGGCGAGACATGGGGTGGGTCGAGTAGCCGTGCTTAGGACGGCACCAGTATTTTTTGTTTCGGGTATCGTTTGGACAGCCATGTAAGTTCATATTTGTACATACATATATCAGAAGTACCAATTAATATCATCCAATAATGGGTTCGAATTATGTTTTAAATTTCGATTTCCGAATAGGTTTACTATGAGTGGTTACGTTTGATAATGTCTTGATTGTGTTTCGTGAGAGGAAAGAATAAATATGTGAATCTACCAATTTTATCATTTGGTACCTATCATTTGCACTAGCGATATGCAGGTATGCTGTCAATAGAATGTTTCTGCAGATCGCAGTAATTGCTCCATTACATTTTAGTAATATCCAATATTCATCTACATCTACTTAATACCCCGCAAGCCGCCGCAGGGGCGTGTGGCGGGGGGTGTTAGGACACCACCCGTAATTTAGAAAAGAAAAAGAAGAAAAAACCGCATGCAATAACGACAAAAACATATATAAAAAAACATAGCATACATTCATGCATGAACACTTTCACCCCACACACATGCAAACACTCAAACTACATCTTACATACACATGCACCTGAAAGTATACCTAACATCTCTATAGTGTTTAATTTTGTTCCGACTTGTAAATTCAACGTTTTTAATATTTCTAAAGTGACTTCGGTTTCTTGCTATTATGATTTCTGATTGTTCGGGGAAAGAATGAGTATTTGTACCTATCTGTCTTGGAATCTATCTCCCTTAGTTTATCTTTGTGGTCTGATCTACCTAAGTAGTGTGGGGCCATTATAATTCCTTCAGTGTCATAGTTAAACTCGTTTGTTCTGAACCTTTCTAAAAGTCTAAGCCTCGCTTTTTCTCTCCGCACTGAAAGTGGATCCCAGCGTAAATCCCCTAAGAGACCTGTCACACTTTTGTTCTTATCATAACAATTTTTAACGAATCTAGCGGATTTTCTCTGGACTTATCTAATTCTTTTTGCCAAATTTTCTCCCAAGGATTCCAAATACTTGCGGCATATTCCAAATGTGGTCTAACTAGAGCAAAATAATGCCTCTATTTAACTTTTTCATTACATTTCCCCACCACCCGTTTTATAAAGCCAAGTTTCTTTAAAGCTGATCCGCTTATTGTCCTTGAATTCGCTCCCCATGAAAGGCGTGGTGTTATAAACAGCCCTATTACACTTCCCTGGGGGACGCCCGAAGTTACATCTCTATCCGTTGAGCACAACCCATCTATGACTACTATTTCTTTGCAATTTGACAAGAAGTCTCTAATCTCATTAATTATTTTCTCATTGATTCCATAGTATTTAAGTTTATGTAACATTTTATTGTGTGGGACTTTGTCGAAGGCTTTTTTGAAATCCAGGAGTACTGCATCGACCTGTGCGTTGTTTTCTCCCGATCAAAGTATATCGTGAATGAAGAGACCAAGTTGTGTTTCGCAAGATCTGCTTTTCCTGAATCCGCGCTGGTTGTGGATTAGTATTTTCCTACTCTCTAGAAATCTCATAATGTTAGTGACAATTATGTGTTCCAATATTTTACAAGAGATCGATGTTAAAGAAATGGGTCGGTAATTGGTTGGTTTATCCCTATCGCCGCCTTTATAGATGGGAGTTATATGGGCTAGCTTCCAACCTCGAGGCACTGAGCCTTCTTCTATCGATTTTAGAAAAACAATATGTAAAAAGGGGGCAGCAAGTTTTCAGCTAATTCCTTTAATATTCTAGCAGGTATTTCTTCCGGACCAGGTGCCTTATGTGCTTTGATACTACGGAGCAGATGTACTATTCCCTGCTTGGTCATTGTAAGATCGCTCACTGTAAGATCTGTTGAATAAATCCTCAAATCTTAACACGGATCAAAGTTTCGCGATTTTTCATAACTGTCAACTGATGATATCTGATCTTACACTGACCAAGCAGGGAATAGTACATCTGCTCCGTAGTATCAAAGCACACAAGGCACCTGGTCCGGAAGAAATACCTGCTAGAATATTAAAGGAATTAGCTGAAGACTTGCTGCCCCCTTTTTACATATTGTTTTTCTAAAATCGAAAGAAGAAGGCTCAGTGCGTCGCGACTGGAAGCTAGCCCATATAACTCCCATCTATAAAGGCGGCGATAGGAGTTAACCAACCAATTACCGACCCATTTCTTTAACATCGATCTCTTGTAAAATATTGGAACACATTATTGTCACTAACATTATGAGATTTCTTGATAGTAGGAAAATACTAATCCACAACCAGCACGGATTTAAGAAAAGCAGATCTTGCGAAACACAACTTGGTCTTGCGGCGGCTTGCGGGGTATTATGTAGATGTAGATGTCTCTTCATTCACGATATACTTAGATCGGGAGAAAACAACATACAAGTCGATGCAGTACTCCTGGATTTCAAAAAAGCCTTCGACAAAGTCCCACACAATAAATTGTTACATAAACTTAAATACTATGGGATCAATGAGAAAATAATTAATTGGATTAGAGACTTCTTGTCAAACCGCAAACAAATAGTAGTCATAGATGGGTTGTGCTCAACGGAGTGAGATGTAACTTCGGGCGTCCCCCAGGGAAGTGTAACAGGGCCTTTTCTGTTCTTAATATACATAAATGACTTAAGCACACACGTTAGTAGCTATCTAAGGTTATTTGCTGACGACACAGTGATATACAGGGAAATAAGGAGCCAACTAGATCGCGAGCTACTCTCTAGAGACTTAGACAATATCTCGGAATGGTGCAATAAATGGGGATTAACACTTAATATAGATAAATGTGCAGTTTTGAAATTTTGGAATAAAGGAAGCGGCGAACAGGATATAAACTACAAAATAGAGGGTTCAGTATTGACTACGGCAAATCAAGTTAAATATTTGGGGGTTGTTCTAACACCACGCCTTTCATGGGGAGCACATATCAGGACAATATGCGGATCAGCTTTAAAGAAACTTGGCTTCATAAAACGGGTGGTGGGGAAATGTAATGAAAAAGTTAAAGAGAGGTGTTATTTTGCTCTAGTTAGACCTCATTTGGAATATGCCGCAAGTATTTGGGATCCTTGGGAGAAAATTTGGCAAAAAGAATTAGATAAGTCCAGAGAAAATCCGCTAGATTCGTTAAAAATTGTTATGATAAGAACAAAAGTGTGACAGGTCTCTTAGGGGATTTACGCTGGGATCCACTTTCAGTGCGGAGAGAAAAAGCGAGGCTTAGACTTTTAGAAAGGTTCAGAACAAACGAGTTTAAATATGACACTGAAGGAATTATAATGGCCCCACACTACTTAGGTAGATCAGACCACAAAGATAAACTAAGGGAGATAGATTCCAAGACAGATAGGTACAAATACTCATTCTTTCCCCGAACAATCAGAAATCATAATAGCAAGAAACCGAAGTCACTTTAGAAATATTAAAAACGTTGAATTTACAAGTCGGAACAAAATTAAACACTATAGAGATGTTAGGTATACTTTCAGGTGCATGTGTATGTAAGCTGTAGTTTAAGTGTTTGCATGTGTGTGGGGTGTAAGTGTTCATGCATGAATGTATGCTATGTTTTTTTATATATGTTTTTGTCGTTATTGCATGCGGTTTTTTCTTCTTTTTCTTTTCTAAATTACGGGTGGTGTCCTAGCACCCCCCGCCACACGCCCTTGCGGCGGCTTGCGGGGTATTAAGCAGATGTAGATGTAGAAATTTGTCATCACGAGAAAAACCAATTTACACTTTTCCACTCATTTATTTGTGACGCAAAAAGCGTTTCAGTTCATCGAACCATCGTCAGGTACGAGATATGGGGATTGGTGTCACGGTGTTTTTACCGTATTCCTCATGATTGAAGAAGTATATCTCTCCACCTAAAAATTCAATTCACATATTTCCAATCGAATAACGGTCATTATTCTTATGAGTCGGGTATTATAATTATTGTCGCAAGATGCAATGAGAAGTAAGAAAAAGAAACTCAGCACTTCCGCATATAGATTGTTACCTCACAATTGGACTTGCAAAGATTCTTTTTCGAACCTCATCATGAAGGAATTCCACCAAGTTAAGCTTGAAACTGTCATGGTTATGATGCAATTGGAATTTGAATGCCACTTTAAAATTAATTACGAGCAAATTATTCTCACAACGGTCATCATATGAAAGTTATCCCTTACGTGGATCTTGTTTTCATACCAGGATTAGCCTTGGTCAGTTTCTGCCTTTCCGTACCCCCGCATCCTGGCAAAACTACCAGCACGATTCCAAGTACATAAGTTATCATATGATATTGGAGAGATTCTACAGGATATAAACTTGAACCCTTTCTTTTTAATCGGGAATTTTTTATTTATAGGATAATTTATTACCAATAAAATCGTTAAAGTGAGGATATGTTGATTTTAACTCTAACATATTGAATATCGATGATGGAATGCCGGAAAGAATGCCTTGATTACTCCTACGTACATACTTATATGCTCTATGCGTTTTTGTAAGTTGCGCCTTAATTTATGATATGCGAGTCGTAATTTATGAACAGAAATTCAAAACATCTTAGTTATTTAAGCAACAATACTAATTACGATCGTCATTTCGTTCTTAACGGCTCGACCGAAAGAAGCATTTAAGTGGCATACGTGTACGTGTTGATATCTTGGACGAATGAATCTCCGGCTTCTGTCTTTATTTTGAAATGCACTCTTGGTTGTCATTCTGCTCGACTAATATGCAATATTTCATATTTTTGTATTTATTTACTCTTTGACACATGCCCAAGATCAAATGAATGCGCCCTCTGCTCATTGAGTACATCTGGTCCATCCTGCATGCACCATTATTGTTTTCGCTCAACCGGATGCCGTGCGAACATTGAGAACGATCTAAAACGAGCGACATCAAATCTCCAAGGTTCATTCATGCGAGCAAGTAAAATACACTCAGTGATGCTTGTTCGCCATTTAGAGTATACAACTAGAATATGAAATCTCCATTAAGTCGCTTTAATTGACGAATTCGGTCTTGCGCAGCGTTTAGGAACTACGAGTAAATATCAGCAACATAGACATGGATAGATGAGATGTGAGTATCAGCACACTTGTAAAACATTATGGATCAGGGCGGGGAACTAAATACTATAGAAGGAAAAGGGGAACATATGAAAAAGGGGTAAGGAAAGCCGTAAACGAAATAATATGTATAGTAACTAAGAAAAACGAAAGGAAACCATGAATTGCTGACGACATGATTGTAAGGAAGTAAGGAACCTAGATGGCATAGCAGGGAAGTCAGCTCGGCATTAAGAAGGTGGGGAAGGCTACAATCAGATTTTTCAAAGAGCTAAAAAGTGACGATATAGTTTACGTGAATACATCCAAACAGAAACTGAAAGAATGTCGTAGTAAGACGAAAAGTATCATGCGCAAAGCTGTACACTCTCTTAAATCTTAAATTGCTATGCAAATATCTTGAGGAAAATCCTAATTCATTCTAGTCCTATGTCATGGAAATACAGGGTAAACAGCCAACTGTACCTTCTTTGAAGACGGGAAACGGAGAAATTATTACAGACAAAAGAATGATACGACAAATTCGAATAATGCTCTTAAAGCTACTGCAAGGTTTTAACGGAAGTAATGATCGTATATACAAAATATGACAGAGTACTCGGGGATGAAAACAGTTCGGTGAGAAAAGCAGCTTGACCTTTGCTAAAAGTTGTTGATGGAGAAACGAAAGATAAAATGTAGTTTCTCAAAAGAGGCCGCCAAAATAATCCCGACATGGAGATAAGGTAACTGCACTTGGGATGAGCTTTCCAAGGGTACGCGAAAAGAGGAAGGGTGTGAAGTCTCGGCAGGGAAACCAGACTGCATTATTATCAATGGAAAAGAGAAACAGACTCAGAGAATAAAGGTTGCATATATTCCCTCCACCCAGGAACGGTGCCTTCGGCCTTGTGGGGGGTCGCCTCCACATGTGCGTGGCTAGGAAAGGGCAATAAAGCGAAAGCGGAAACAGACAAGGGTGGCGGGCTAACTCTCCCTTCTGTAGCGTCCATCCATTTACCGAAAATTTTACGACATGCTTCCGAACACTTTCGGCACAGGAGCGTGCCGCGTAACGTCGGTAGGGAAGCTCTAGTCTAACGCGTTAGATGGGTGCACCCGCTACGATTTAGTTATTGAAATCTCACGACACCTTCGTTGCCAGGATATCTATTTCACGCACAAATATGCGTCTCTATCCGCGACACCCGATCGTTGCCACGGAATAAGCCCAACGGTTTTGCCGTCCTTGCTCCTAATTTTGATCACAGTTAATTTGAAATGCAAATATTTTTGACGCGCAGAAATTTTTACCGTGCACATCTGATTGGACCAATACCTATCGATAAAAAACCACAGATCATATATGAGGTGTATTGTTTTTCATTCTATCCCGTCTCCGCCGTCCATTTCAGGCAATTACCTGCATTTTCACGGCACTAAGCCAACCAAAAGTTAAGCTAAGAAAAATTAGGATTAATTAGAAAAGTATTGGGAAACTTACATGAAAATTTTGAGGTGAAATGCTATCTTTCACTAGTTAGGCCTCATTTAGAATGTGCTTCCAGCATATGGGATCCTCATGATGTTGGATTAATTGCCAATTTAATTCGTTGGATTGTTTCCAATTTGTGCAGCGTAGAGGAGTTGATTGGAGGATAAGTATGCAGATTAAATCACTGGCATTAATTGCAAGGATACATCTTTATTATTTTTTATTTGTTTATTTATTTTTGTACCCAGCCAACCACCGCTAGGGTGCATGGCAGGCGGTGAACAAATATCAGAATAATTTTGACCACAATATGGCCCTACCGCGGTCGGACAATGTTATTCTGATCCCTTATCGTTCGTTAAAAAAATGGCATCTTAAATCTATGTGTTCTACTCTTGATCTATTTAATTTTGTTGACGTGATCTCTCCTCCCGTAGCACGATGGGATTAATCCTACGTGTTCAACATCCCCACTAAAGAGACGTCCCTTTTTGGCATAGATGTTGAAAATGTGTTATTAACCCCATTTTTTTCTGGTTGGTGCATTCATTTCAATAAAAGTAAAAAGATTAAGTGCAAAAAGATGGGTGTGCGGCAGGGGGTCTTATGATGTGGAGATATATATATATATATATACTACATTGATCAAAAATTTCCCGGAATTTATTCAGAAAATTAAAAATACAAGTTTATTCATCTAAATCTATATTGTCCCCTTCAAAGTAATCCCCATCGACTGCAACACACTTATGCCAGCGCTTGATCCAATCCTCGAAACATTTTTTATATTCGGTTTTCGGTATGTCCATCAGTGCTTCCTGCGATTTTTCCATTACTTCCTCTCGGCTGCTAAAACGCGTTCCCCGTAATGGTTTTTTAACTCGATTGAACAGAAAGAAGTCACAGGGAGCCAAATCAGGTGAATTCGGTGGCTGTTGGATGGTATTTGTTGCATTTTTCGTCAAAAAATTACGAATAATGATAGCACTGTGCGATGGTGCGTTATCATGGTGCAAAATCCACGAGTTTTCTGCCCACATTTCTGGTCTCTTTCGGCGAATTGCTTCACGCAAACGTCTCATAACGCCCAAATAATACTCTTTGTTTACTGTCTGGCCTTCTGGCAAAAATTCATGATGCACTACACCGTTGTAATCCATGAAAACCGTCAGCATTGCCTTCTTTTTTGACTGAAAACGACGTGGTTTTTTTGGTCTCGGCTCATTTGGTGAACGCCATTCACTTGCCTGATGTCTGGATTACGTGTCGTACTCATAAACCCACGTCTCGTCTCCAGTAATGATCCTTTTGATGAATGTGGGATCGGATTCAGCCTCGCAAATCATGTCTTTTGCGACGTCAACACGGTCTCTTTTTTGCATGAAATTGAGGTCTTTTGGCACCAACTTTGCTGCTACACGACGGAAACCCAAATCATTAACCACAATGTCTTGGGCGGATCCATAGGCAATGTTCAAGTCCTCCGCTATTTCTCTGATGGTTAATTTGCGGTTATTGACCAACATTTCTTTTACTTTATCAATTTTTTCACCGACTTTCGATGTCGATGGTCTGCCACTGCGTTCATCATCTTCGATTGACTCACGACCACTTCTGAACCGCTCGTGCCACTGGTAAACGACCGTTTTTTTTTAGAGAATCGTTGCCGAAACACTTTTCCAACATTTCCAACGTCCGTGCGCCACTAAATCCGTTTTTTACGCAAAATTTAATACAAGTTCGTTGTTGCAAATTTAAATCCATTTCTGAAATTTTGCCGGCCCCGGTGGCGGCGGGGTAACGTCCTCGTCTGCCATTCCAAGGGTCGCGGGTTCGATTCCCGCCTGGGTGAGTTTCCCTCCATCTAGGGCTTGGGTGTTTGTAAATGTGACATTGTTATCGTTGTTAATAGTTCGATGTAAAGGCCTAAATGTGCTGTTTTCGGACTTATACTGAATAAATAAAATAAATAAATAAATAAATTGTAAAAAATCGCCAACACACACAGAGATAGATGTACTCTTGGCTACGTAACTTTTGCAAATGTCAAGTTATGACACTAAGATTTAAAGGGAATATCAACAACAGATGTACCAATTTAACAAAAAAACAACTCAAATCGGAACGATGGGAGCGCCACACGGTGGTTATTCCGGGAACTTTTTGATCAAGGTAGTATATGTATATATATATATATATATTATGCCAAGAAGCCACCGTTAGGAAATGAGGCTTGAGACAATGCAAAAAGGCATACACAGCAAGTATTCCGCGTTAATTTGTCAATTAGCATATTACAATTGGAACAACATGAAAATGAACTCGTTTCGAATACAAAGCAATCATAAAAAGCCACGACTCGGGAAAATTTGAATCCGAAAATTCCGCAGCCAGGTACATAAATTAGCTGTTACGAAAATAACCAGGCTATTAGGTTAAAAGTATTTTTGACCGAACCGTTACAAAATATCGAAACGATTATTCTTGTAACAAATTTATTTTATCAAGTGTTTCGAGACAGATATTTAAAATAAGAGATATGATATTTAAAATAAGAGAAAATATTTCTTTGTATGGGTGTTCATTTCATGACTAAGAACATCATGTTTGTCATCGTGTTTGTATACATGCCTCGTCTGTGTGCTTATTAAATCCTATTTTGCTCTATGAACTTTACGGAAAAAATCTTCAAGCGTAATGTTGTTTTTGGAGGGTTTTGGGTGAAAAGCATTTAGCAATCCTCGGAGTAAAAATATACCTGTCGGCATAACTGCAACTGAGTAATTATGTCTTTCGCCAAACCTGGACAAAGTAGTCGCACTGACCGTTTCAATGCATAAGCCCACAAACTAATAAAAATAAAGAATTGAAAAAGATCCGTCAAAGACATAGTACCAATGAGACGTAGGATAACTATTTAATTGATGCTAAGCTAAACTTAAATATATGAAACATTTAGCAAGAAAATTATGAATAAATATCAATGAACTAAAGACGACACAAAGCTTATTTTAAAATAATAACAAGTCATAATGGCCGAAAAATTACCCTCGAGCAAAACCATATCATAATACAAAAAGTTTAAAACTAATGAAATGTATCACTCACTGAAATCAAAATCATAAAACAGATAATTCATGAAGAATAAATATTATCCAATAAGAGAAAGTGAATAGGAAACTAATAACAAAATCGCCTAAGTTACTAAATAAAAAGAAATGATTGGAAAACTTTCGAAGGAATTGTTAAGTGAACTCATTATTACGCAGAAAGCATCACCCGGGTTTGAACTACTTGCGAATTTTGCAGATGCTATTTCAATTTTCAAAATCTTTACATTCGGATATCATCTCTTTATTCCTCATTCTAAGCCGCAAAGATGGCAGTAATGCTGCTGAGGGTGGCCAAACTCAAACTGCCTTTTCACTAGGCGCCTAACATTTAAGCACCTAAAAGTATGCTCCCTAATACAGTTTTAACGCAGCTCAATAGCCTTTCATGTCCATAGCCTATCCAGAGAATTGGTCGATAGACGTACCATTGAAAAATTCCGAGAACTTCTAAGGAGAGCATTGGAGGGGAGTCGAGGCTGGGGAGGGTGCCTGGGCACTCCGCTTACCCCGTGGGCACACAAAAGAGGATAAAAATGGAGAGGGTAGGCTTGTTCGACCTCACGCAGGGTGAACGGCGGGTTTTCCTTGGGAAAAACCCTTCGGTTCGTGTTGACGCCCGAAAGGAAACGAGCAGCACGTGAAATTATCCCGTTTCGTGTAAAACTAATGCTGCAGCGATGTCTGTAGTTAGAACGGCAAGGGTAGTAGATGATATATTTATAATGATAACAGTCCATTAGATAATTGTAGGGTGACGACGTAACTCAATCCCCTGAAAAAGTACATTTTATCCTTAAAAACGTGGAATATGACACCTTACTATTTCTAACCACTGAATATGGCCACCTTCTCTCAATTGAGGGATTCGATTAAAGGGTTCCGACAGGCCATGGTAAGTATGGCGATTGAGTGGCAACGTTTACTGTGGACTTAGTAAGAGTATACTTTTGACTCGCGTGTCCACCCATGGAGTGATCACCGCCCGTGGCACCCTCCCATCTCTTGTGTGCCAATAATTACCAATAATTGTGTGCCAATTTGGGAACTCGTACCATAGATTCGCCACCCCCGAGTTAGTGAGAGCAAATATATCATGAACCGCAATTTACTGCAGTAGGAGAGATCATTTCAGTAAATTAGAGACATAAACTGTAGGACGGATAGATTTAGTAAGTTGCCATTTTTGCCTCGAATGATATCGTATAAGAATAACATTGTCCGACCGCGCCATGAGAAAAAAGTATTTTGGGGCAGAAGTAGTCTGGCGGGTAATCACGGTAAGCCACCAACTCTAGCGGTAGTTTTCAGGGCACTACATAGATGAAATAAATAGCGTACAGAAGGACATTTATTTAAATTCTTCAATTACTTTCTTTGCTTTCATGATGGAGTTCGAGTTCTCTTAATGTTTCAGTTAACTTTTTTTTGGATTCCAGGGTAAACGATTTTGGGTAGGGTGAAATTATTGTGCATTGCAACTTTGTCAAATCTACATCTACATCTACATCTACATAATACCCCGCAAGCCGCCGCAAGGGCGTGTGGCGGGGGGTGTTAGGTCACCAACCGTAAAAAAGAAAAATACCACATGCAAAAAAACAACACGGAAAATTACACCCACAGCAGCGCACACACTCATGCAAAAATCCCTTCATCCAATACTCATGCAAACACATATACCGCAAAACAACTAAAAACTGCACCCCATGATGCAGCACGAAAGACATCCTACAACACGGAAGCCAGGACACAACAAGCAAGAAATTGAAACATCACTACCACATGAAAATGCACCACGAAACACTCTACCCCCAAAGAGTCTCTAAATGGCAGGGAATGCGACCCAACGTTGCAGGTAGCAGGAATTTGCCCCCGCGGAGAGGGACGAGGGATTGAAAGGGAAACTTAAAAACAGATGAACAGAACATGAATGAGGTCATTCGGAAAGAATGGGTTTTTATAGCAAAACACATAAGGTTAGTGGAAGAGCATGCATTTAAATACAACTAATTATTTTTTAGACGCTGAGGGTGGCAAGTGGAATTTTTGCTATCTATAACCCGGCAGTTGCTATCCCGTATTGTCCGTGGGAAGAAGGAGTCCTTGAGTCGGCTAGTTCTGGCATCTATTTCCCGAATTTTATATGCATGATCCAAGCGACTAATGTATGTAGGAGTACGAATAATTTGCGAGACCTCGGTGCTGAAACATGCGGATCTAAATTTATTTAATAATTTCAATCTTGCATTGAATCGTCTCTCAGCCAATGATTCCCACCCCAAATCCATGAGCATTTCGGTGACGCTTTGCGTTTTATCGTAGGAATTTTTTACAAAACGGGCTGCCCGGCGTTGAACCTTCTCAATTTCCCGAATGAGACCTTTTTCACTCGGATACCACACGCTGCATGCGTATTCTAAATGAGGCCTTACAAGAGCGTGGTAACAACGTTCCTTGACCTTCGAGTCACTTTTTCCGACAACGCGTCGAATGAATCCCAATTTTTTATATGCTTGACCGCAGACTTTACGTATGTGAGACCCCCAAGTTAAGTCTTTTGTGAATGTGACACCTAGGTATTTTACCGTATCAACTACTGCTAGGTCACCTCCAGCTAATTTGTAAGCAAATCCCGTTGATCTTTTAAAGAAATTTACCACTGAACATTTATTATAATTTAGAGTCAATCGCCAGTTAGAACACCATTTAGTAATGCAATCTAAATCCTGCTCTAGAATAAAACGATCCTCATCCCCAGATATCTCCCGATAGATCACCGTGTCATCCGCGAACATCCTAATTTTACTTTTCACTTCGCGGTTCAAATCGTTAACAAAAATCAAGAAAAGCAACGGCCCGATCACACTTCCCTGAGGTACCCCCGACGTGACTCGAACGCTGTCGGAACTAGCGCCATCAAGGACTACCCTCTGTTCCCCGCTCCGAAAGAAAATCTTTAACCCAACTTATGGCGCCCTTGTTTATGCCCGCGACCTTTAATTTATGAATGAGTTTACCATGTGGGACCTTATCAAATGCCTTTTGAAAATCTAAGAAGATGGCATCCACTTGCCTACCTCTCTCACCAGATAAAACTAAATCATGTGTAAATAATCCTAATTGGGTTTCGCAGGAGCGGGTTTTCCTGAAACCGTGTTGATTGTCACTTAAAAAGTTAATATTGTCAAGGTGTCTCATTATTGAACTGAAAATTATGTGCTCTAAGATTTTGCAACAGATAGAAGTGAGAGATATAGGTCTGTAATTACTGGGATCCTCCCTGTCACCACCTTTAAAAATAGGCGTTATTTGCGCGGTTTTCCAAATCTTAGGTACTTTGCACTCTGTGAGGGATTTGTTAAATATAAATTCAAGGTACGGGGCAATGTTTGGAGCTAAATGTTTTATCACCCTAGCTGGTATATTTTCGGGACCCGGGGATTTGTTGGGTTTAATCTCGTTAAGCAATTTTAGAATTCCTTGTTGGTCCACTGTTATTTTTTCCATGGGTGGAGTATGTATTGTTTCTTGGAGATATGCGGTGGCAACATCATTCGAGAAAACGCTTTGGAAGAATGAATTTAAGATGTTAGCTTTACCCTCACTGTCTGTATGAATTATATTGCTACAATCCCTTAAGCAAGCCACGGTTTGTTTACTCCCATTTACTTCCCTAACATATGACCAGAAAGCTTTGGGGTCAGTGTCCAAGTGCTCGCAAAGTAATTTGCGTTTAAATTCCAGTAAGGCGCTACGTAATTGTTTTTTGGTTTCAATTTTAGAGGATCTATATGTGTCCCATAATTGTTTATTCTCAGGGGATGATGTGTTCACGCCTGCCCTCTTTACCCTAGAGTGTAGCATTCTCTGCTTTCGGAGGGCTTTTCTAACGTCTTTATTGTACCACCTGGGGTCGCGATTTGCTTTAACGTATTTTATAGGTATGAAATCTACGATTCCTTTTTGCATGATATTGACAAATTCTGTCCAAGTTTCTTCCACGTTGACATGACTTAAGCGGGTTTTGAACTCGGGTAGTGAAGAGTTTAGTTGATTGGCAAAGGATTCAAAGTCTGCTTTATGGTAATTATAAATTTTTCTTTTTGGTTTAATGATCTTTTTTATTTCTATGTCCAAGTGGACATTAATTGCTTTATGGTCACTCAAGCCCTCATCAGTTGATACACTAATAATACATTCAGGCGTGTTTGTAAGAGAATCAAGAGAATCAAGAAATCAAGAGATTTTGTTCAATTATGGAAAAATGTATTTCCTGAGGAGTTGTTCGATATGTTAATGTTTCTCAATGAAGTTTTAAGGAGAAACAAAACTTTGTCCCGTAGAATAATTTTCGTTCTTACATTACTATAAGAAGTATCTTATTTATAAGCTTGTGTTTTGCATAAAATTCTTAATAAAAGACAATAGTATCTATTTCATTATTCTTTTTTTATCTTGAATAATAATTTTGAAGGAAATCCAATAATATTTTTTATTTTTCCCGATGAGCATCTCAACCCTCATCTCATCTCTGTTCAACTAATAGCCATCAATAATAGGATTTTTATACCTCAGGAAAATGAATGATGGATTGGTTTGGAATTGAATGAATGATGGTTTGGATATATTTTCGACTGCGATAGAATTGGTATTTACTGAAGAAATGAGAAGATTTTTCACGTATCCTTACCCTGTCAGGGATACAGGTGATTCTGCGTTTTCCAAAACCTAAAACTTCGACCAAACATATTATAGACAAATATGGAAGATTTTCAACAGATTCAGGCTTGAGGTCGTGGAAGTTCATCATAATGAAATAAGGACAATTTGCACTGGTCGCAGGACCTGGACACCGTACAACCCAAAAAAGTAACCTTACAGAAGAAAGTTTTAAGATCCATCCAATCCAAGATCGAAGATGAAGACCTTATTATTTCAAAAGCCGATAAAGGGAACAGTGTTGTGATCCTAAACAAATCCTTATACGTTGATAAATTTATTGATGTGTTAACTAATAATCCTTTTGTATTAATTCCTCGAGACCCTACAGCCAGATTTCATAATAGTGTGAAGTCAGCCCTCTCTGCCTGCAAAACACTGTTCAAAGATAGTGAGGTACTTACTCCAGATGAACCCCCAACCCCCTAGGTTTTACGGACTACCTAAAGTCCATAAGGATGGAACACCCATACGACCTGTAGTTTCTTGCATAGGATCACCCTCTTGTAAATTGGCCACAAAAATGAATACCGTATTTAGACAGGTTTCCAGTTTCTCAACAAAGCATGGTATTAAAAATTCCATAAGTTTAGCGCAGAACCTCCAGCATCTCTTACTACCTACCAACTCTAAACTCGTATCTTTAGATATAAAAAATCTATTCACCTCTGTACCCGTCCAAAAGACCTTGTCCCTCGTTCAAAAAATACTCCAACAATCAAAGGTGGACCCGATAATATCTAAAGAAATTCATTTGCTCATGGAACTATGTGCTAATCAGAGTTATTTTCTATTCAACAAAAATTTTTATCACCAAACAGATGGTCTCGCTATGGGATCCCCTCTCTCACCATTATTAGCTGAAATATTTATGGACGACTTCGAAAGAAACCTATTTAATTCCAACCATCCCCTTTTAAAATATATCTTCTATTGGTATCGCTATGTTGATGACATCATCTGCTGTTGGACAGGGAGTGAGAGACAACTAGATTTATTCCTAAACATACTTAACCATCAACATCCCAAAATTTCTTTCACCATGGAAATAGAGTCCGAAATAGGTCTAAACTTTCTGGATCTCACGATAACCATTAAAAATAACAAACACAACTTTTCAGTATTCAGGAAACCATGCTATAGCAACATTATCATTCCATCTGATTCTTGTCACCCTACTGCTCATAAACTATCCGCATTCCATGCGATGTTACATAGACTAGTAAATTTACCCCTCACAAAAACCAACTTCAATAAGGAACTCAACATTATAAAATCCATAGCATCATCTAATGGCTATGATCCAAATTTAATAATGAAAATGCTAAAGAAAAAACTCCAGAGAATTGCCATTTCCAAAATTTGCCCTCTTAGGCCCGCTAAAGACAATACAAAAAAGTGGTGTAAATTATTATTTGTTGGTCCCCTCACGGACAAATTAGCCAGACGTTTCCCCAAAGATACATATAACATTTCCCTTTACAACCCCTCCACACTAGGGAGGATATTATGCAGAAATAAAGACAAGTTGGACCCCCTCCTTCAATCCGGTGTGTACAAAGTGAAATGTGATTCCTGTAAAAGTGCTACATAGGCCAGACTGGGAGAGGTTTCATCACGAGAGTGAAAGAACATAAGAGATGCTGGACATCAGGGGATGAAACGTCTCTCCTAGCCAAACATCTAATAAGGACATCACATGAGTGCAAGTTTGTTCCGGAAATCCTCCACCTGGAGAATAAGGGGATGAAACTGGACACATTGGAACAATTGGAAATACTGCAGGAGGACCACAATGTTCTCCTAAATGAACAAATTTTTGTGAACCATTCACCCCTC